>NW_020944235.1:92220-271062 GCF_900497805.2 Vombatus ursinus | reverse complement strand
AGGATTGGCCTGCTGGAAGTAAGGCCTTGGGTCTAACACATTGAAGGGCCGAAAAGAGGTGCCTCTGCTCTGCCTGGCATAGGGCAGGCAGCTCAGCCTTGCATGGAGATAGGGGAATAGAACCCAAGTGATCCCACAGTTTTTGATTATTCGAATCAGAAATTGAATTCAGCTTTAAGAACCATAAAGTAATCCAAACTAGGAAGCAGCTAGGTGGCGCAATGGATAGAGTACTGAGTCTTAAATCAGAGACCTGAGTTCAAATGTAACCTCAAACACTTACTTTAACCCTAGGCAAGTCACTTCCTTAACTGTAAGATGGGGATCATAATAGCACTTAACCTCACCGAGTTATTGTGAGGATTGAAGGAAGTAATATTTATAAAGCTCCTAGCTTTAACAAAGGTAGCTATGTGCCTCAGTGGATAGAGCATGGAGCTTGAAGTCAGGAAGACCTCGAGTTCAAATCCTGCCTCAGACACTTACTAGTTACGTGACCCTGGTGGAGTCACTTAACTCAGTCTGCCTCAGTTTCCTCACCTGTAAAAACTTTTACATTTGGCGGGGACTTATTGGGGAAAAAAAGTTCTAAGTAGAGAAATGTCTCAGAATCATTCACCTTTATGATAAAGGATAGGTAAAAACTGCTGCATGCTACAATGGATTTAGACTCCCAGGTCCCAGGTTCTAATTCCAGCTCTGAAACCTTAAGCTTGGGGCTTGACTTCTCTGGGCCTCAGTTTCTTCATCTGTAAAATCTGTTTGCCTCCAGTCATTTGACTCATGTTATGTTAGCATTGTTTTCCAAGAGCACCTTGCCCATTCCTAACTATTGGATATAGATTTGCTTGCAGAGTACATTTATGTCCTTTCTTACAGATTGTTTAACCTTCTTTTAAGTAGTAAGGAGTGTTTCTTTGAGGGACATCCTCGTCCCCTTTCAAGCCAATATCCTGTGTTATTTTGCTTGCCAAAGTAGGAATACTCACAAGGGGAAAAGACACCCTAGGACATGTCTGTTATTCAAGGGATATGTGAACGCACCCTCACAAAGGAGAGCCCTGTAACTAAGAAGCCTTCTCTAGGTTCTGCTGTTACTATCTGGGTGACCTTGGGGCTAGCAGGCACTTTACTTTTCCTCAGTCTCCTCTTCTGTAAAATGTGGAAGCTAGGCTAGATAAGTGATAATATTATTACTAATAATACCAATTATGTAGTACTTCAAGGCTTACAGAGCTCTGACATGTTATCTTTAGGTCCCCTTCAGCTCTAAATCAGGGCTCCAAAGGCCTTAACCATATTTCTCAGTAAAATTTGTACTCAACTCACCAAGAAATGTTTATCAAGCATCCCTTTGTATGCCGCATAATGCTGGTGTGAGACTAACCAGTGAGATACAGTCTTTGTTGTCGTGGGCCTAACAACCTAAGGCAGACAGTGTTGTTAGAGAGTGACTTGTGTCTGCAGGATGGAGGAGCCCAAAAGAGGGAAAGCAAGAAGAAGCCAGCAGCTCCCTTGTGATAGAGCAAGGCCCCACGGACAACATGGTACTTCAGGAGCTAGTTGTCTGGTGCATGAATTGTAACAGGGTACACGGACAGGATGAGCAGGAGGTCCATGACCCAGCTGAGATAATACATCGAGTGAAGTAGGGAAGAGCTTAGCAAAGAACTTCAGTCACAAATGTGCTTGAAGAGAGTAAAGGATGGCATGAAATATAGGAGGAGATCTAAGGGAACTAAGTTAAGGTAATCTGATAAGGGGTTTATAAAAAGAGAAGACAAGCGAAAATGGACAATTTTGACTTTGTTGAGTCCTTTCATTTGTGTCAGACTCTTCGTGACCCCATTTGGAGTTTTCTTGGCAAAGATACTGGAGTGGTTTGTCATGTCCTCCCCCAGTCCATTTTACAGATGAGGAAACTGAGGCAAACAGGGTGACGTGACTTGCCGAGGGTCACACAGCTAGGAAGTGTCTGAGGCCTGATTCGAACTGAGGTCTCCCTGACTCTAAGCCCAACATTCGATCCACTGTGCCAGCTAAAGAAGGTAGAGAAATGGTAAAGTGGGGGAGGTTTTATTATGATTGTATTGGTGTAAGGAATTCCAAGTAAGGACACTCCCTCTAGTGATGCAAGTCACCACCTTCTCCACAATTTAGAGTCTTGGTGAGTTGTCACAGTTTAAGTGACTTCCCCGGGTCAGAGAGCCATAGTATATCAAAGGCAGGAATTCCTTGCTTTTGGGGCCCTTTGTCCGCCAAGCCACCGTACCTTTCATGTCGCTGATGAGTCTGATATCCAAAATACACAAAGAATTGACAAAAATATCTTAACACCAACAGTCATTTCCTCTTAGATGAGTGGTCTAAGAGAACAGGATATATAATAACTATCACGATATAAATGAAAGGATCACTGGAAGGAATTTGAGCTCAGAAAAACAAAAGATAAATAAGGAAGGTCCCAGACAAGAGATAAGGAAGCAGAGAAGCGATGGGGTCCCAGCACACAGCATTGTACACATTATCAGAAGTGGTCTTGGTGTCATGCTTTGTTTTTGTTACAAGGGAAGGTTTAATGGGGGGAAGATCAGAGCTCGGCCGTCTTTCCCCCCAAACCAAACGCGCCTTTTTTAAGGTGGGCCCTGCCATCCTTTTGATCTCCATTGTTCATAATACAATATTAATCATCCTGTCACCTGTCCTCACCTCAGACATGCCGCATCTTGCTGACTCTACTTCCACAATGTCTATTTGCATATTTCTTCACTGTTCCCAGGGTTATTGTCAGGATCAAATGAGGCAATAATTGTAAACAGCACTGCACCATGCCTGGCACATTGTAGGCACTATGGAAATGCTTATTTCCCTTCCCTTCTCTCCTTCCCAAGCCTTACTTGACCCTCAGATCACTAGTTCCTTTCTTTCCTGAACTACCCGATACTGATTTCTGTATGCTTTATATCTTCACTGTACATATGCACATGTCGTCTTGCTGGATGTAATGCAAGCTCCATGAGAGCAGGAGCCCCTTCATTTTTGTCTTTGTAATCCAAGGCCTAGCACAATGCCTGGCACGCAGGATGCTTGCTTGAAATGTCTGGAACACAGATACAAAATAAACAAAACTACTAGGAATACAATTTTTTTAAAAGAAAAGCTATATGATCTTGTGAACTGGTAAATATTCTAATGAGCTCATCCCTACTTTTCCAAAATTCAAAACATTTTATTGATACATTTTGTTTTAACTTAATCAGCATTTCTCTACAAACAGCCAAACATCTCCCCTCACCCAGAATACCTTTCCCTATACCAGAAAAGTAAAACCTCAGAATAGAGTGATTGCAACTGAGAGATAGTACATCATTTTCAACTTTTGTAGTTTGATTTTTTAGCACAAAGGAAAGTTGAGTGTTTTGACCTCGCCAATACGGTACCAACATTGTCTGACTTGCATTTTGTTGTTCTTTTTGATTTTCTTTATTTAATTGTTGTAGTCATTGTGTATGTTGTTGTTTTGATTGCTTTTTCCCCACTGTGGTCTCATGCATTTTCATCACTTCATTTCCTCTGCAGATAGATGCATCTCCGATCTCTGTCCGCAGCCGTAGTCCCTCACCTGAACTCCAGTCATATACCTTCAATAGCTGTCCAGATTTTTCTGTGTGATGTTACAGCATCACCTCCACTTGCAAATGTTCTGAACTCAGTCAGTCATGGTTCCCTCTAAAATGAATTTCATCCTCAACTTGCCCTATTTTTATCAATTGCATCACTTTCTCTCCAATTATCAAGCTGCTTTTCCTTCTCCTTCATTCCCTGTCAGTCACCAAAAAGTGAAATGCGTTCTTCACAATCTCTCAGTCCTTGTCCATCCCTGCTTTCTCAAATGCATCCAGACATCTTCATCTGTCACCGCACACTTAGATTGTTTTAGTAGTCTACTAACTGGCTTTCCTGCTTCTGTGATCTCACCTTTCCAATCTATCTCTATACCCAGCCACCTAATTAATACTCTCAAAACACTGCTTTCATTTTGCTACCACATTGTGAAGTGACTTTTCATGACCTCCCCTGGTCCGTAGGATAATGGCCAGCATGTTGTTGAAGGGCCATCAAAAACTGCTCCCAACCTAACTAAATGTCTCACCTTATCTCCTACTATGACTTAGTGCACAGGTTTATAACTATCCAATGGGAACCTTGTGTTCCAACAAGGCCAGTCTCCTCGCCCCTCTCCAAATACACAATTCTCAGAGCCCTTTCTTACTCTGTGTTCCTCATGCCTGGAATATCTTCTTTCTACTTTTCCACCTTAAGGCCATCTCAAATCATTCTTCTCGACCTGCCCTTTCCCAAAGACTCCAGTTCACAGTGGTCTCTCCATACCTCCAGCTGCCTCCTGTCGCCCTTCTTACCTGGGGCACTCATTTTAGCATTTGGTTATGTAATACCATACTTTTTTGTTTAACAGCTTGATGTCTGTGTGTTTTATCTCCATGATGAGAATGTAGCTCCTCCAAGATAGAGACCATGTCTTCCACATCATCTAGCCGAGTGATGGACACATAAATACTTGCTGAACTGAACTAACTGGAAGTTACTCTAGGGCTTCAAATAAAGGGGTGGCCCGCACAGGTACTCCCGGAGCTTCCCACGCAGGGGCTGAAGTGGGCCGAAACACGCTGAGTGACTTACCTGAGTATCCGGAATCTTGAGGTCAGTATGCGTGTCTTTGTCATGCCGGCACGCCCGCAGACCTCAACAGTTCCTGGTTCTCCAGAAAGTGACAGAAGGACACTGTTCAGGTAGGACCATGAGAACAAGCTCCCACCCGTCCCCACCCCTTCCTTCCACTTCCCTCCTAGACACACACGTAGTGGCGCGCTCAGAAGGTGTGGAAAGAGCATTGGGCCCAAGGTTCCTGAGAGAGACCCTGGATGTGAACTCAGAAGATTTGGATTTGAGTCCCTGGACAACTATTTATTACCTGTGTGACCTTAAACAAATCCTTTAGCTTCTTTGAGCTCCACTTTACTTGGCTGTGAAATGGGACTAATTATACTTGCCTTATCTGTCTCCCAGGACTGATGTGAGGAACATGTGATATAGACACACACACACACACACACACACACACACACACACACACACGCACACGCACATTTAGAGGGGGGTAGAAAAAGCATTTGGCTAGGATTTCTAAGACTTGAGTCTGAGCTTCAGCATCAGGGGTATGATAACTTGGGGGTAGGGGGGAGCACAGTGCACAGAACACTAGTATGGAGTGTCAGTTCAACCTCCAAAATTTGAATCTGGCCGTGTGACCCCCGGCAAGTCACTTACCCTCTGTTTGCCTCTGTTACTTCATCTATAAAATGGGAAAAACATCTACGTCCCTTGACTGTCGGGAAGATCAAATAAGATATTTGTAAAAGTACTTAGCCCAGTGCCTGCTGTATAGTAGCTGCTTAATAAATGTTTGTTTCCTAACCCCCATCCCCCATAGTTGGACAGCTGTGGGCACGTCACTTTGCCTCTCTAGACCGTCGTTTCCTCATGTGTCAAATGGAGGGATTGGACCCCACGTGATCTAGAAGGTTCCTTCCTGCCTGAAAACAGAATTTATTGCACCATAAAGTACTTTGTGAATGTCTGTCAGAACTTGGAGAGAGCTGGGGCTGACGGTCAGGAAATCTGACTCTAACCCGTATTGTCTGTAGTACCCATTTGACATTTAGTAGTTACTATCATCTCTTTGCATCTTTTCAGTCCCAGATTTTATCTCCCTGATTGATTAGAAACTCAAAGAGAGGGAAAGAAGCTTACTCTTCTTTATGCCCTCTAAAGCATAGTACCAGGCAGTCATATGTGCTCACTCTTTTTGGTTGGTTGAATAGCCGGAGCCCAAGATAGCCAATCTCGAGTAGGGAAGACGAGCTGGAGAGGAGAAAGAAAGAAATGGGGGTGCTGGGCTGAGGACACAGCAGGAGTGAAAAAGCAGCAATGCACCAGAAAGGACTCTGGGAGTTACTCGCCACAGATGTTGTGCCGGTAAGGGATTGCCCACCGTGATGTCCTAAAGGAAATCAGGGATGTTAGTTTTTGCCAAGAGGAGTTTAGAGTCAGGATGGAAAGGGCCAGAAAGTAATGCTCTCTGTCAAAGTGCTCTCCATCAACAACTCGGCAGATACACCCCGGGTGCCTCTGACCTGCAGAGCACCTGCTACTCATAGAAAGGTAATTAAGACACAGTTGTCCACTCACAGAGATGAAAATCTGATCGGGGACTCAGTGCTGGAGAGAGCTGCAAACTGAGCAACTCACCAAGAGACTTGGCTAGTCATCCTCCAAGAAAGAACAGAAGAGAAGAATTTGCTCTTAGTATTTTACTGAAATTCATGACCCAGCCAGCCAGTCAGTATTAGTCAGGGCTAGGATTTGGGGGAGGGGGGAAGGGGGCCAGAAGAGTGGAATGCAATCATGAACTAATCTAAAAAGGGAATGATTTTGCAATTTTATGGCATCTAGTATTATTAAAACTTAAGCTATAAAATGCACAATAAAAATTTATATTGGCTGACAGTTAATGTTCAAAATAGAAGACCCTAGGAACATTCATTAGTATTAGATAGGAATTTCAATAAAGAAATGAGCTTCCCCTAAATAATAAAATACAAACTTGAAAAAATACGACAATATAAATATGGTATGTATGTATATCCATACAGTTAGCTAGCTAAGGCTTCAATCTGTTCCTGTGTACCATTTATTACTACCGTCTCAAGGTCAGAAATTTAGATGGGCATTGTTTTTTCTTACAACTTTTCTTTGAAAAAAAAATTTCTTTCATAATTTAATGTTGACTCACTTTTGTGATGGTGAAAAATTATATTTTCAACAATTGTTTTCCTGAATCCCATGGAGAGTTAAATTATACCGTTACAGTATAAGTGTACAAAAAGCAAGGACATTGCTTTAAAAGCCATTCAGCCCTCTTTGGTTCTCTTCCCTATTTCCTCTCTCAGAATCCATCCTGCCTCAGTGCTCTAAAGGGTCAGAGATGCCCTCAGTGTGGGTATCCCTTGCAGGGATGCAGATTGGTGCAGTTCAGTGCCTGCCCATCCCGCACCTGTCTTGTCTATTTCTACCCCTTCATTCTCCAGAAGCAGCAAGGAGGCCCCCTTGGACTAAGCACTTTCCACCCTCTGGGTCTCAGTCTCCTCATTAGTAAAACAAAGAGGTCGAACTAAAATCTCCCCAGTCCCTCTAAGCCCCAGAGTGCTGAGATAATGGATCTACTATTGACTTTTCCTTTCCTTATAATCGTCCTTATTTGTATAGCACTTTAAGGCTCACAAACACTTTGCAAACAGTATTTCATTTGATGTTTATAACAACCTTGTGAATTGGGTGAAATTATTACTCCCTTTATGCAGATGAGGAAATCCAGGCTCAGAGTGGTTAAGTGACCCGTCAGGGGTCACACCAGTAAGCATCTGAGGTGGCATCTGAACCCAAATTTGCCTTTGGCCACAATGTTGCACTGCCTTTCTGCCGTTCAGTTTAACCAAACTAACTACTGGCAGAATCATAACAACTAACAGCACATGCATGCACCACTAGACTAACTGGAATGCTCTGTGATCTAATCTCCAAAGAGAGAGAGATGGCAACCCGTGCACACCTTCTCAGCCTGTGCTCCCGTTGTCCATGTCCTCTTAGACACCCTCTGCAGAGGGCTGGCCCACAAGGGCTGGGGACCTTCCACTAGCTGGCTTGACATTGCTAGTACCGATACCAGTGATACCACCACCCCCCCCCCGCCCCGTTTCTCCATTGGTTAGCCATTGATCTCACTGCAGGGCAAGCCCATCTCCTTTTCTCATCATATGGTTTTTGTTTTTGTTTTTCCTGGTGAGGCAATCAGAGTTAAGTGACTTACCCAGGGTCACACAGCTAGTAAGTGTCAAGTGTCTGAGGCTGGATTTGAACTCAGGTCCTCCTGACTCCAAGGCTGGAGCTTTATCCATTGTGCCATCTAGCTGCCCCCATCATATAGTTTTTATAATATACGTTATGCTACTTTTCCAAATCCTTATTTGCCTTATCAAGGAGAAATCTGTGAGCCACCTTTGCCTTTAACTGATACATCATGCTTTAAAGTTCACAGAGCACTTTACATTTACTATCTCATTTATGGCTAAAAAATCTCAAGGGATTGTCACTTACTTCTTCCTGTAGTATGTCCCACTGTGGCAATAGATAAGGGTCTCACAGATGATGAAAGTTGATGATCTAGTTTTATTTTCTTTGCTGGATGTCTTTTTGGAAGTTATGCTGGGCCTCTGAAGCATGCCATTTTATCAGCATGGTGCAATAGAAAGAATCCTGGGCTGATATGAGGGACAGGTGGCAGAGTCCTGCAATAGCATCTCTACTAAATCTCCCTAACATCCCTGAGATGCACCTTCCTCCAAAATCCCTGCGCTGCCTGCCTCACCTGTGAGACTTTCAGGGAGGCTTCCCGGAGAGAAAGTATGTGAAAGTAGAAGGGAATCCACAAAGAGCTTTGCAAATGTCAGCAATCAGTATTCCATTGAATCGTGTAGAGGTGCCTTTTAAAATGCATTTTGTGTGTTTATTTTCCACAAACAAACAAATAAATCGGGCTGAAACTTAAGCCTATATCGAATAGTCATGTAATTCATGAGAAAGTTTTCTGTGAGATGTGACTGTAAATGAATATTGTGGGTTTCCATGCATTGGGTAGTCCTGGAATGGACACAGGATTAGGTAAGGCCCAGTGCTGCTTTAGGGATGCTGGGACCTAACTTTAAAAAAGTCCTAGAATATCCTAATTGCCCCCCTCTTACACATCTTGGTGTCCTGATCTTGCATCAAAGGGCAATGAGATTGAGAAACTAGAAGTGAGAAGCTTGCTATCCACTTGGAATAATAGATTTCTTGGTCATACCTTGAATTCTCTCAAGGTCATCTTTCCGGGTAGCCCTTGTCTGAGGCTTGTCTAAGATGTTTCAGTTAATTTGCACCCTCCTATAACCTAGCAAGCGGTGTGATTCTCATACTGCAGATGTGCACATACGGATGTACAGAAATGGCGAGACTTGTTCCGAGATATACAGATGATTACAGAGCCAGGCTGAGTCTAGGTGAAAGCCTTTTTTCTTCTCTCTTTATCATGGACAGAACCTGTCTGAGCCCTATTTTAGCTCTTGGTGGCATACTCTCCTGATACAAATATACCAGATGTGATATTAATATTCCAAGCATCCACAAGAGCCATTACCTTGATTCTCTAGGCCTCCCAATCAGAAAGTACAGATGATTTCTAAGGTAGGAGTCATTTGTTTTTATTCAAGAAAACCTTTTAACTTGCCTTTGCAGTCAGTTAATCTGTCAGACTGATAAAATAGTCCTTTGTACTCCCCCTCCTCTTCCTGTGCATATAAGCTTGTATTTAATTCAGTTGGAAATAGCATGCTTCTACTTTTCATTTCCTTTTCATGCTCATAGCACTGTTTTTTATGACTTGTTATCTGCTGACTTAAAATATTTTAACTCTATAACCTCAAAGAGGACTGGTTTATCTTCAGTAGATCTCTAATGGATTTAAGCCACATAGGACTTGTCTTTTTTATTGATTTCTCCACTCCATAAACACTCTCCAGCTGACATTTGTGATCTATTGATCATTGAAATTTGTACTTAAATGTGTCTGGATGTCAGACCATGGTTCTATATCATTCTTTTTATAATGGACAAAACCTAATCAGGCATTCCAACTTCCTTTTTTTTTTCACCTTTGACTTAATGTTCTAAGGGTCTCTGATGGTCCCAAGATCAGTGACCTGAAGTGGTTTAAAGATGTGTTTTCAGGGCAGCTAGCTGGCGAAGTGGATAGCGCACCGGCCCTGAAGGCAGGAGGACCTGAGTTCAAATCCGGTCTCAGACCAGACACTTGACACTTACTAGCTGTGTGACCCTGGGCAAGTCACTTAACCCTGATTGCCTCACCAAAAAGCAAAAAAATAAAGATGTATTTTCCTGTCGGTTCATTATTCCATTGCTTCTTCAGACATTGAACTGTAGTGTTCAGCAGCAACCTCAATCATCTGGTCTCTTTTCTGTTGTACCACGACATCTGTTCACCGTCAACATGGGCAGAAGCTTAGATGCTGTGTCTTTTTGAATTGAAGATACTGATCATCACTCACATTACTACCACTCTTTGTGATCAACTGAGTGTCCTCAGTAAACCAGTCCTAGCCATTGAGAACACATGAGATTAAATCTCCAAAAAAAAATACATAATATTATTGAATGTTATTGACATTCTCAGAGGCATATACATTTGACTTTGCACAAAACACCTTCCATCTTGCTTCTGCATTTCAATGTATATTAGATGAATACATGCTTATGTGTTTCATAAACAGGCACATAAAACAAATCTGTTTGTAGTATTTAAGTATTGTCCAGCCAGCAGCCCTTCATTGAATGAATATGTCCAGAGGAAAAACTGGTCATTGCTTTCAGAATTTAGTTTAACTGAATTGGTAAATTTAACAACATATTAAGATTTTATACAAAATTTGAGTGGAATGAAATGTAGAGAAATGTTCGACCTGATGGAATTCTTATGGTTGGAGAGGACATTGTTTGGGGGTTATTTTATTATGGAAAGGAGAAACAATATTTGAAATTCATAGTTTCAACCAATCTATGAAATCCATAGATTACCGAGTTTGTAATGCACATTAATATACAAGGACAAAATACATAATGGAACATAAACAATTGATTTCTATTAATGAAAGAAAAGCCTCAGGTGAGTTAGTAAAAACATCCCATTATAATTGTGTCCACTTTTTCTACAAGGGGATTTTAATTATTGTCTCTTTTCCCCTTATCTCAGCAGATATTTAATTAGCTGCTGATAGATCACATATAGTCAGTTGCAGAAGGCATAGGGAAACATTTCCAAAGTTGTTTGGTTTCAAAATAATGTCTCTGAAATATGGATTTTAAGTGAAATGGCATGCACGTGTCTACGTATGTTGGAGATATTTTATTACTTGAGGAAATGCAGAAGTAATTGTTGATTAAGGCAGAGAATCATGTTAAATTTCAAGGATATGCAGATGAAAATTTAATGTTTTAGTAGTGGACAGACTGAAAATCTCCCTGCTCAAATACATTTATTTCAAGTTCTCATCACTGTTCTAAGTTTGATGATGATAAAAGAATATGGATTTTTTTAAAAAAAAAAAAAGTATTTGTTTATAACCCTCGGCTCAAAAAATTGCCCTCTATACTCTTGTCTGAAAATGGCTTTAGTGGGAGTTTATTTTCGATCTATTGTATCTTTTCAAAACTATTATCACTGAGAAACAGATTGAATATTGAAAGGCGTGAAATATCTGAATGCTGTGAATTTCTTTAAAACGAGCACTTTGGCTACCTCAAAAAATGTATCTGAAAAATATCACCTTTATTATATTTTCTATTTCAAATCCCAAAAGTCATGCATTAAAGCAGTTTCTCCAGATGATGTCTCAAAGTGTTCGCAGGGTTTCAATTGTCTCAGTTTCTTGAGCATGGGGCTCTGGACACCTTCGAGAGCTAGATGATAGGGGGATTGGGCTTTGAATGTGCAGTAGACCATGACAGCATCCATCTTGGGTTCAGGAAGCTGGAGGATCCCTCCCTTCTCTTCAGATGCCTCTTCATAGGCCCTTCCTTGTTCTCTCCTCTTCTCTGAGCTTCATTTTGGAATTCAGGTCATCCTGTGAAAGGCTAGCCTCAAATACCTCAAAGTCACATTCTATCTCATCTATAATCCAGCACAAGTCACTTGAAAATTAGCATTTTGTTGATGCGGTGACAGTTTAGAAATTTGGTTAGTGGAGTTAAAATAGCTGAAAGCAAAAGAGTGAGGAAAAGCAGTCGAGAAATTCTTGATATCATTTTCTGTGTCCGGTTCTCTGCCCTCCTTGGGTTGCTTTATCCATTTGGAGAAAGAGTTGCTCTGACTCACTTTTGGCAACCTATATAGGAAACCAGGGGAGGTAAGTTCCCACGAGGCTCAAATCTGTCCTAACGAAAAGAGAGGCAGTGTGACCTTCGACTGGAGATAGCAAAGGCTGGGATCAGTAGTTCTGGCAGTTATTCACTCTGTAAATTAATATAGATACTTCACAGTATGAATCCCAGAAAGTCTCTCTGCTTTCCTCCCCCTTTGACCTCCATCCCATGACCTCCCTCCTTCTTTTCCCCCAACCCCAAACACACTCAGTCTTCTACTATTAGGTTGTATGTGAAAAAGGACAGGGAATTATTTTTAATGTGAATCTAAGAAAGGTATGCTTATTACTAAAAAAAAACTGAAGCCCGTACTCAGAACCACCGTTTTGGTTTATCTGTGCCTATGCTCTAGAAGTACCTGACCTTCACACATGACTAAAGAGTTATTGTGCCTCACATACATGAATCTTTTAGATTGCCACCGATTATATTATGTTATACTATAGCCAACCAATACTTTGTTTCTAAAATTCTTATTCTTACACACTAGAAAAAACAGATCGAGTAGATTATAGTTCAGTGTTACAAAAATCAGCCTTATTTTAACAAATAATTACCATGACTTTGAGCCTGGAGTTAGGAAGACCTGAGTTCAAATCCAGACTCTGACACTATATGATCCTGGTCAAGTCGCTTAATCCTGTTTGCCTCAGTTTCCTCATCTGTAAAATGAGTTGGAGAAGGAAATGGCAAGTCACTCCAGTATCTTTGCCAAGAAAACCCCAAAAGGGTCCCAAAGAGTCAGACACAACTGAAAAAACGATTGAACAACAACAATCATGACTTCAAATTCGTATATGTCATTTGGAGAAAATTAAACTATTTGAATTAGACTGGCCTACACTGACTATATCTGGACGAAATGAAAAGGGAGAATTACAAATTCAGTAAATGTGGTCAATGTAGGTGGCAATCTGGGTGCCTTTTTCCTCAATAGCAAATGCAGGAAGGCCAGAGCTACCATTTGCTTTTCGGTGCTACCCTACCTCTCTCCCCCAGCCCTCACCAGTAACTGCATAGTAAGAAAATGATGTAACTGAATTCCTTATTCCTGCCCCTGGTATGGAAAGCAAAAAGGGGACTTTGAGCCATCACTAATTTGGAAACATTAAACTTTCTAGGGACTAAGGGCCGCATCAAACAATCTGCTCTGCTGCAGAATGAGTTTACAAACTTCAACATCACTTACACGCCTCCATAAACAAGATGCCCTTTCTGTTCATTAATCATTTGGGCGTGCACACACACGCCTTAATGGGAGCACAGATTATGCTCAAATAGAATTCAAACTGCTGTTCTCTTTTCCTTATGGGAGGTCCAGACACAATGCAATCTACATAAGTACAGTAACACTACTGCTTAATAGATTGCACTCAGAGTTACTAGTGTGACTTGAATTTACATCAAGCAGAATTGTATTTTTGTACATATCATGTCGACTACTATACTTATAAGCCAGTTGTTTGTCATACTGACTTGACTCTATCCTTTGACCTTCAATCAAAGATGCTTTGTGCCTCTTCATGAAAATAAATAAAGAAAAGAAAAGCCTGTTCTGAGGTTGGTTCATGGTACGCGAGCATTTTATTTGACGTGATATATCCAAAATTCATTGGATGTTATCTGGACTACAAAAGGTACAGGGGACATTAAATCTCACAAAAGTCATAGATGAAGAGTAGTCAAACAGACCTATATAAAAGATCCTCCTGTAATGTGACTTAGAAAGGATTTGATTTTCCTAATCAAATAGATTTTTAAGAAAAATCTACCTTTTACAGTTGAGATTGCTCTGCGGCCCATTTGATAATATGGCACTCTATCCTTTGAAAATAGCTCCACTAAGAGTATTCACAAGAAATGTGAATGAAAGGATGGATTGATGCCGAGTGGATCTCTGCAGGGTCTAACTGATCCCTTAAAATCACCAGAAAGAATTACTTAAAGAATGGGCCTTCTGGGTTCCTCTAGCTAGTCTACTTAATTAGAAAGAAGGATCTCAATTGTATTAATTGTACCGGTTAGGACAAAGAGCAAGGGAAACAGAAACGTGTTTGGTGAACAATTGGATCACTGCCACCCATTAGGTGCTTAATAAACATTTACTGGATCAGATTAAATTTTTTTTCAAGATTGCTTGCAAAATTAACTCCTCCATCTATTTGCTGTGGTCATTTCCCTTATTAAATCTGTTTAAGTAGATTTATAAGAAAGATTCTGAGCTTTCCTTCCTTCCTTTCCTCCATCATTCAGTGAATAAAAAGCGTGACTGATTGGTTGCCCTTGATTTAGGTTATAGATTAAGGAACACAAAATCAGGTCCAGACAGAATACAGAACAATTTACCCAGGCTATAAAGGAAATAACAGTAAACAAACATGAATGTCCTCTCATTGTTACCATGATTTCTACAGAAATTTTTTAGAATGACTCTGAAAATGTTCACCTTGGTGGAACACAATCTTGAATCACTTCCCGTTTACATTAATGTATGCGAATTCTTTGCAGATTTTTATGTTCACATATATAAAATTATATGAACTATTCAATATGTGTCTACACACATATATGGAGTAGGGAGGTACCATGGAGATTCAGGAGCCTTGGGTTCTAGTCCCAACTCCGCCACTAAGGTTACATAGTTGTTTAGTGGAAGAACTGGGATTAGAACCCAAGGAATATGTCTTCTCTGTGTCCTACGGATGTTTCTAGAACAGTACCATGGACTTAATGAATGTTTAAAAAATACTGATGATTATTATGGAGGAAATTGTATAACACTTTATAGCATTAAAAAAAGTTTGACTTCTGACTTTTGTGTGTAAGTATGTGTATATATACATATACATATATATCTCATAATTATTTCTAGATATACTGCCTACTACCACTCCCTAATTGAACCCTCTTTCCTTATTTATTTTTCCATTAACAAATCTACTTTATTTTTTTCCTTCCCACCTTCCCCCTCCATTGGAAAAATAAAAAGGAAAACAAAATCCTTTTAACTGTTAATATGTAGAGCCCTGGTAACAAATCTGCATTTTGGCCATGTCCAAAAACATCTATGTCTCTCATTCTGCACCTCTGTGCCTGGAGGTAGATAGCACGGGTAACCATCTTTTCTAACAAAGAAGCAACTGATAAAGTGACTGTGTCTGCTAATGATCTGCTCTAATAGTTCTCTGCTGAGTTACAAGAGGGAAATATTACTGGATTTTCAGTTACTGAACTCTTGTTCAGTTTCCTTTTAGGAGGCAACATTTGAGTCTTTTGAGATCCATTTGGGTGTCCGCTATACATATATCCACAGCGTTTTACATCCTTTTTTGTTGCCTTTAAACCTTGAGTTCAAGACATTTTCTAATCATCACTAGCATTTCTTCCTTCTAACCATTTCCTATTTCTTTGGCCTCACTATCTAATGATGCATTGTAAAATATATTCAAATTAGGTTTCTCAGTGAGATTTCTAACTGGCATCCCACAGATAGGGTGACTGCAGTGATCCATAAGTACAGATATGTGGCTCCCATTCCTCTTTGGGGTGCAGTGGATAGAGTGTCAGGCCTAGAGTCAGAAAGACTCATCTTCCTGAGCTCAAATCTAGCTGTGTGACCCTGGGCAAGTCACTTAACCCTGCTTGCCTCAGCTCCTCATCTGTAAAATGAGCTAGAGAAGGAAATCTCAAACTGTTCCAGTATCTTTGCCAAGAAAACCCCAAATGGGGTCACGTAGAGTTAGACATGATTGAAACAACTCAACAACAACAACAACAACAACAACAACAATCCAATAGATATGTGATTTAGGCTTTTACGATTATGCTAAAGGACTTATTTCATATATTTCTTTTAAAAGTTACACTAAAACTCTGTGGATTCCTTAGGGGTGGGTAGGTCCCCATATCCTCCAATGAAGATTATTTTCCTGATACCTATATGAGTTTCTATTAAAGTATAAACAAGCCAAAATATTCATGTTCCTTACATGACAGAGAATTAAAAACACCATAGAATCACCCCTAGTTAATTTTAAATATGCATATATTCTTAATATCTTACATGTATGTATGTTAGGGGAGAGTGTGTGTGTATGTGTTGATATCTACATGAAAGACTAGGTAATAACCGATAGTTTTGACTAAATTTATGGGTCAATTCAGGCAAATGATAGACCTATAAGTAATTAAATAAGTGTATCTCAAAATCGCCATATTATATGTATAATTTTCATTACGGATGGTCCATAAGGGTTGAAGACCATAACGATCAATGTATCATTATCCAGTTTTAGGAAAAAAGGTTTTATTGATAATATTGAATTTCACTGCCTACCTCTACTCTGCTAGCAATCTGTCACTGCATGCACTTTAAAGGAAGGAGAAAATGTATTGCATTGTATTTGAATTTGAAATGTGTTTGATTTTAAGAGTATATAATATGAAGAAAATGTCTTATCTATTGAGTTTAACTTTATGAAAATCTTTTTTTAGCTTTCATTATGGGAGCCAAGAAAGGTACAGTATAACCTAACAAACTACAGTCATCGTGCATGTAACATTTTTTAATGGTTTATTTGATTTCTGTTTATTTTTAGTTCTTTTGACATACATATTTTTTTTTTGTAATTCACTGAAATTTTAGCTGCTTGCTTCAAAAGCTTTTTCAATCTATTTTGAATAAGATGTCATTTAACAATTATATTATTTTGGCTTGATATTCATGACACACACTTTTTTCCCCCAAATGTGTGTAATCTTTCAGATAATCTAATTGACTGTAGCCCATATTAGTGGTCAGCTTACTGTAGGTGCCTTTACATTCCAGAAGGAGTTCAAAGTGAATTTTCCCCTGGGGAAGGGCAGGTGCACTGATGGATTTTCCCTGCAGAGGTCTTGGTGGAAGCTTTCCTAGCAGATTCTTGTTTTCTATAATTTTGGACTTGTATTCAAGCTTGATTTATTAGCAAGACAAAGTCAAGTTCACCTAATTTGTAGACTTGCAGAAAAGGCTTAATATGTATTTCTCCTTGCCCAAATTCAAGTTTAGTTTGTATATCTATATATTCAACTTTCAATCTTTATTGATAAAAGCTAGATCGAGCTATATTGGAAGCAATCAGTTAAATACTTATAATTTTTACATCATCGTACAATAGAAAAATATGTAATGTTTTCAATGCTCTTAATATATCACAAAGCATGTACTTATTTATTGTTTAGTTACTTTATAGCCAAAGTCACCATTTTTCATTACTGTTTCATATTCATACGCTTTTATTTTAAAGTAAAGTTAGTTGCTCTGTAGCCAAAAAGAAATTGCAAGTATAAGAAAGGTACCTGCCTAAAGGCAGACATTGATATATAATGGGGAAGAAAACTTCACCTGTCAAGGCTTATTGGTTTAAACATTTCATCAGTATTTCAGAGACACATTGTTGATGTGTTCATCGTGTTTGTCTTTGTTGCATTAAAGTATCAGATCTCCTTCTGATAAACTATGACTTGATTTGGAAGTCCTTGTGGATGTTGCTGGCCATCTTTGGAGTACTGGTGGAGATGGCCATGATCTCTCCTTCATTATATAACCTTCAGATAGTCAGTTTGTTTCGTTGACTTCAGAAACGTCTGGGGATTGGTTGTATCTTTGTTTTATACGTTGTTCCTCTAGTTACTGATATAGCCCATTTTCCTGTTCTGAGTGTGGCCATCTACATGCACTTATCACGTCTCTTGTACTTATGGTCCAAGATCCAGGTTTTGGAATGGTTCAGTGGATAATGAGGATTATATTCTAATATATACTATCAGCAAGTAGCTTCAGTTATCTCCTTCCCCGGATAGCTTATGTTGCATGTTATAATCTTCAGTGAATTTTGGCCACGCTAATTCACCTCAATTCAGCATGCATTTATTAGGCACCTACTGTGTGCAAGACACTCACTGTGCTAAGCCTTGGGGATATAAGAACAAAACAGACTCTGCCCGCCAAGGAGGCTACATTCTGCTTTGGGCAAAAAACAATTATGCAGATAAATAAATAAAAGGGTATACAAAGAAAATATAGAGCTCTGAGGCAGAAGGGAACAATTATGAATGAGGGTTCTCTGGAAAGGCCTCAGGCAGGAAGGAGCTCTTTAGCAGAGCCTGAAGAGAGCTAAGGATTTTAAGAAGAGGAGATGAGGAGGGAGGCATTTCAGGCAGAGTTGAGGATATAGAAAGTTGTGTAGTGAGAGCAGGAAATAGAGCCGCTTGGTTGGGATGTGGAGGGCATGAAAGGGGAGCAGTAGGAAATCGATCTAGAAAGACAGGGTGGAGCCAGATTGTGGATGTCTTGAAATATCCAGAAGAAAAATGTGTATTTTATACTAGAGGCTATAAGGAGCTACTTCTTGAAGAGGGAAATGTCACAGTCAGACCTGTGGTAACAAATGGTTATTGAACTGAATTGAACCAGGTGCCTGTATATTAGTTACTTATGTGACTATGGCCATTATACATTTTGCCTTTAAAAAGTAACAGAAGAGATTAGAAATTCCCTGAGGATCATGATTATGCCATGAATAGACGTTCTGTCCATAATGATTCAAATAGGGTCTGATCTCAATTCGTGATCATTTTTTAATAGTTATCATGGTTTAAGACAGAATTATCAAACTCAAGGCCTGCAAAATTCCTGTCTCAAACCAAACTACAATGTAATTGGGATATGTTTAATAAAATCAACAAAAATACAGTACAACATAGATAATGTGAACTTGTGGTTTTCTAAGTCAATGAGCTAGCTGGTAGGGATCCATTTCTATTTGAGTTTAACACCACCGGTCTAAGATACTGCTTTCAGGCTTGACATTTCTAAGGTCCCTTCTGATTCTAGAATTCTAGAATGTTTTATAAATAATTAGTCTCCACTACCAGCCGATTTTGTTGGATCTTATGAAATGTCTTACAGAATACTGTTTCTGGGTCACACCTAATTTCTTAAATACCAGGGCATTTAAGTGAGCTCTTGTGATCTGACCCAGTTGCTTTAAATTGTTCTCAAGATAGTCACAGTGTTTTCAGCCAGATTTTCCCATCTAACTGTGGGGTTGGCATATAAGGAAGCTTCTTACTAAGAGCCCACTTACTCTATCTATTCTGTGTGACTCTACTTCATTGCAGGCCATGGTTCCCTAATAAGTAAGCTGAGTTGCTGCAGATTCTCAAGGTGAACCCAGTTTATTGCTGGAGAGGTATTTGTGATTGTCACCTGCGGCAAATAGTGTTTGATGTAGTCAGGTAAAAAAGCATCCTGGTTTCATATGGCTCTACCTCCTGTAAGCTCTATAAATTGGTAACCATGTTAGTAGATTGGATTTTCTGTATTTCTCTGTAAGGCCACTTTTTTGTGCACCTGCTTTATTCCATAGCCAAGATGTTTTCTGCTGAAATGTGTCAATTTTCATGCAATCACTAAAGTTTAGGGTTTGTAGGTAACGGCATACCAACTGACTCTGTCACTTGAAATCAGAGCTCTGTTGTCAAGAGGAAGGTTTGATTTCTTCAGGCTGTTTTTCAGCATAGTCTTAAAGGGTTTTACTTGACAGCCTTGCATATATATGCCCTCCTCCCTCAAAAAAAAAAAAAAAAACTGTTTGCCACTCACCAGTTTTTCCTTATCTTGATGTACCTTGATGAACAATGCTTTTTTAAAAAAAATATTGCCTCAGTACTTAGGTATTAAAGGGATTTTAGGACTTCATCACTGAGGACTTCTTTTGACATTTAATGCCTAGCTTAAAGTACTAAGCAAGCTCTTAGAATGTGACCCATGTTATTCTTATTTTTGACTGAAGAAGTGAGGTAGGGATCTAGAGGAAAGAATGAATGCTAGTCTATAGGGATATAAGGCCAAGCTGGAGGAATTCTTTCTGGTTTCTCTCATTTCCCAGATGTTCAACTCATTCTTAGTCATCTGACCACTTAGTTAGAAATCCTAAACAGAAAGCATATATCATGCTTATATATAATGGATATGGAGTTAGTCAATCTCATTGTCAGTTAATGAGAAAGCTAATGTCTTTTGACTAACTATCCTTTTTCTTGTTCAGGAGCTAATGAAAGTATGTAAATATCTGAAAGTGCCAACTTAACAGCAGAATTTTGAAAGTTAACTCTCTGATGTTAAGTTAGTATCATTCAAGATTCTCAAAATAATGTTCTGAGGCAGAAATTCTGAACCATTTTTGTGCCGCTGGTCCCTTTAACAATCTAATTAGGTCTACACACCCCTCCTCAGGATCATGTTTTAAAATCATAAAATGAAATACATATGATTACGAAGGAAACCAATTTTACTGAATTGTAGTTATCAAAATATTAAAAGAATAATGTCATATACACCAGGTTAAGGACTCCTGTTTTAAGGCAGAAGTGGGGAACCTGTGGCCTCGAGGCCACATGTGGCCCTCTAGGTCCTTGAGTGCAACCTTTTGACTGAGTCCAAGTTTTATAGGACAAATCCTTTTATGAAGGGGATTTGTTCTGTGAAGTTTAGAGTCAGTCAGAGAGCCTCACCTGAGGACCTAGAGGGTCACATGTGGCCTTGAGGCTGCAGGTGCCCCACCCCTGTGGTAACATACAGGTAAAAATATAAAAATGGATGTTTTTATTATTATCATTTTTGTTATCTTCCTGGCCATATCCTCAACAACTGTGACCAGACACCATACTCTGGAGGATTTAACCTTTTCTTCTTGGAAGCACTTGCTGCTCGTCCCCTGCTTTTCTTTTCCAGTTCTGGAACTGCAATCAAACCAATATTCCCATTACTAAAGGAAAGTGTGTCAATCTTATCCCCAGTGGTTCGACTTACCATCCATCTAAGCTTCTAAAGCACAAATCTGTTCCTTGGACACTATACTCTCCTATGTAGGTTGTCTCATGGTCTTCACGTGTCATGAAATTAAGGCCCTTTATTTCCCTGGTCCTAAACACTGTTTCTCTTATTGCTGCCTAAACTTCCACTCACCTTCTTGACTTCCGTATCAAACTGTTGACTTATGTTGGCCTTGTTGTCCATTAAGCTTACCAACTCCATTCTCAACCAAACTGCTTTCTAGCCAGGATCCTTTCAACTAGTCCTTGTGAAGTTATTTGGGAAACCAAGTATAAGATGACACTAATCCCTATTGCATATTTTTGAATCCTGATTTTGACATTCAAATTCATAAGCTGTATGAGTATGTGATCATAGCCTCCATGCAAGTCGCTCCTCATATGCATACAAATGTTAGACACAATAGTGTCAAGCAGCCATACATGGGGTCCTCTCATGGAGGGAGGGTCCCTTCTCAGGTGACACGAAAGGATTCAGGCCACTGAATTCGCCTCGTTATGCTATCCTTTAACTCCTGTCCCTTCTTCCATCCATCTCTTTTACTTCACGTAACCAAAACAACAATTACAACAATCAAACCTGACAAAAGTAAACTCTGCCTTTTTTTGCCTTAGATTTTCTCGCCAATTTCAGCTAATGTTGAGCTTTAGCACTCCTGACACTATTCTTACAGGATTATTTCCTATTTTTGTGTTGATTCTCACTTAGTCATTCTTGCTTCTATCTTAGAGATGTTTATTTTATATTCCAAAAATCTAAGTTGTTTGGTGAGTTCCCAGTGCCTCTGTATCGGTCTCTCGAGGTAACTAAGTTACTTGAGCAAACTTTTAACATGATACAGGTCCTTGAGAATGCTAATTCTTGCTTCAAGAGCTCACCTTTAGCTAACCAGAATGTTAGCTCCAATCCCACCCGTATTGGTTCATTATTCTAGCCTTCATAAACTGCTTTATTTGGATAACTCCGCAAACAAGATCAAAAGTTAGATGTGTTTAACTTTTCATGGCAATCATATTGAAAGTTTTTTTAAAATCTCTATAAAATTTGTGAGCATATATCTCAATAAATCATCAATAATGTGAGTGAAATTGTACCATGGTCTCTTTAAAATTTTCTTTAACAGTTGCTGATGCTATTTTCTACTAGAATGCTGATCCTTGTTTTGGAAAAGAAATAGCCATGCACATGACACACATAATTCCTGTGGCCTATTTTAAGAATTTCTGTTGTAAAAATTAGCATTTATCATAATATTTCAGCTAGAGCTTAATAGGAAATATTTTCTTATCGCTCCTAATCAGATCGTCTCAAAAGAAAATCTACCCAAAATGCCAAAATCAACTCCGCTAGAATAAATGATTGTACTTTCTTGGCCTCCACGTCACTCCAAAGCATGTGACAGTACATTATTTGGAAATATGAAAGCAACAAACTCACATTCCAAGGAGCTGTCATTGGTGTATATACTCTTTCCACCAATGTACATTGCATTCTCTCTGCCATTGAGGAGGTGGTCTTTAAGAATCCCTAGAGCCCCCCAGAGGCATCATCCTACAGCCAAGCTGAACTCGAGCTTCCCTCACCTTGGCTCAGCTGATCTTCAGACTCCAGACACACTCTTTGTCCCCAGGCCCTTACTAGAAGTTCTGCTAGCCCAAGAACAAGAACTTGTGCTCCCTTAGCATAGCCTCCAAGAATCCAGATGTGAGAAATTTGATTACAATTTTAGAATTCTGAGACCTCGAATTAACTTTTTGTTTTCACTTTTTTCTTCAATTCTATTCAAAAAACATTTTAAGTGTTACCTATGTGCCAGACACTATGCTAGGAGATGGGAATACAACGGAAAAAAATTAGGCAATAGGCCCTGTCCTCAGGAAGCTTGCATTCTGGGCGGGGAACAACATGTACACATAAGTGTAGCACAAGCATAATTAAGGAGGAAGGGACTATTAACAGCTGCAGGAATTAGGGAAGACTTTACCAAAGAGGTGATAAGTGAGCTGAGATATGGAGGAAGCTATGAAAAGGGAACAGAACGCAGTGGGGGCATGGAGGGCAGCTTGGGAGCGTACACAGAGGCAAGAGATCAGGAAATGGCTGGAAGTTCATTTTGACTTAAACTCAGAGTTTGCAAAGAGCACTAGTTATGGAATAAGTCTAGCCGGGTACATGGAATCACCACCACCCCTCTCTGAAAGGCCTTAAATGCCAGACTAGTGGATTTGTGTTTTATCTTATAAGCACTAGGGAGTCACTGAAGGATTTGGGTGGTGGGGGGGATGATATGGTTTGACCTGAGTCTTATTTAGGAAGATGATTTTGGCAGCTCTGTGAAAGGCCAGATTAGAGAGGAGAAAACCTGGCATCAGGGACATAAGAGCTACTAGGTAGTTATCAACAATGATGATTCTGTTGGGGAGTTTTAACTTACACAGTAAAAATCTGTAAGTTCATTAGGAGTACTCAGACAGTTAAATATTAAAAGTGATCCATTGATGAAAAGATGCTAATAAGCACGTACTTCCTGACAGAGCTGTGTGTGTGTGTGTGTGTAAAAAAAAGACTTGATATTTTACTCATTTTTGGAGATGAGTGTGTAACAGGCACTGCTTATACTGCTTAGACCAGTTTTGATCTTACATTAACCTGCCACTTAAGTCCTAATTTTCATTTTTCAGTAGGTCATCAATATATTGGACTCTCTACATTCCATTTTTGAGAACTGCAGTATGCTTTTAAATTACTTTAATTACTGATAATTTGAATGAAACTTTAGCTTAGAAATGGGACCTTTAAAATAGAAGGAAAAAATGAGCCAAATAAGAAAGCTTTTATTTAGATCATTCTATAGTGTGGCATAGTGGGGGGAAAAGAGACAGACCTAAGGGTCAAGAGAGCAAGCCCTGGTATTGCTCTTGGACAAATCAACACCCCTCTCTGGGCCTCAGTTTCAGCATCTGTAAAATGAGGAGTTAGAGCTACCTGTCCCTTCTCATTCTAGCATACTCTGATTCTCTGGCATGTTCAGAGGTGGAGGGGAAATACACAGCCCTGTCTCCAGGATGACAGTTCTCACCCCTTCTTTACTATTACCATCACCACCCCAGATTATATTCAATTATGCCTTTGAAATGGTATTATTTTTTTAAATGCAATACAATCATAAGTAATGATTTTAGACCATGCTTATATTAATAAAAAAGATCCATTTTTTAAAGATCGATTTTCTATTTTCAGCTGTCCTAAAGGATAATTTGGTACATTCACATCTGACCTATCTGGTGATGTGGAGATTCATTATTAAGATGAATCAAAATTTTATTTTAGTGGAAAATATTCTCACTGAGGATTACCCATTTATCTAACTCTAATCCTCCATTTTCTAGTAGACTTCCATTCTGGGGTTGCACTCAGCTGGTATAAATCATAAATCACGAACTTAGAGCTGAAAGGGATCTTAGAGGGCATCTAGTCCAACCCTTTTACTTTATAGTCAAGGAAACTGAGGCCCAAAGAAGTGAAGTTATTTCTGGGAAGTCCCACAGGTAGTAATTGACAGAGCTTGGTTCTGAAGCCCAGGTCCTTCCGCTGCAGCACGAACTAACAAGTCTAACCTTCGGAAAAATCTACAAGTGATATGCTGGGCATCATGTGCCTTGTCATTGTACATCAGAAGGTAATACCGTTCTCACCTAGGGTCCACCACAATGCAAAATTTGAGGCTAAAAATGGCTTGACTGTCAGGGCCTTTATGTCCATGTGCCTTCCCTAGAACAAACCTATTAGTTAGTTAGTTCTAGTGACTCAGCACCCAACCTTACTCATTAAGCAATTCATCCGTACAAAAATAAAACTGAGGAAACAGAAACAAAGCCAGGAGATTATTTGTACTGTTCTGGTTAGGCACAGTTTGCTGCTTTAATCATTCAATCAGTAAGCATTTATTAAGTGCCTACTGTGTGTCAGGCACTGTGCTTAAGTGCTGCTTTAAAAAGATTATTTAAAATTTTAATACCTAAATTTCAATGCTCAGAATTTAAGGTACATGTCTGAATGTGAAAGAAGTCCAATGAGTAACAGCCTGTTTCTATATCGACTGAATGTACAATATGTAGATAATAGTCATCCATGTCTGGTGCTAAAAGTTCAGGTATGAAAATTCGAAGATGTGTCAGGTCCAACAGTGATCCTAAGTGATGTGGCAATCTAGAGACAAAGGTAACAATACTTACACTTTTATAGTCTTTGCCTGATAATTGACATTTATTGGAGGATGAAGTCCAAAATCTGGCCAGGAATTTTATTGAGAAAGTCAATGAAACTAGAATATCTCTTGAACTGATGAAATGGTGAGAGAATCCAGCAGTGTCCAACTCGGCACAGTGGTGTCCAGAGGGATTGAATGGATGAGCATGACCTACAGCAACCAAACTAATTACTGACTGCTGGATTGGTAGAACTATAGAAGACAGGATTGAAAAATTATCCCTAAGCTTCATGAAATTTAGTAAATGTGTTATAACAGTTTGCCACTTTGAGAAAGCAGCTGTTGGGTGCTTTGCACAGTTTGTCTCAATTTATATCAGATTTACAAGTTATATTTACTTTTCAAAAAGATGATGATTGAGAGGGGGGGGAGAGACAGAGAGATGGGGAGGAAAAATTAAAAGTTAAAAATTTTAGAAAAAAATGCAAATCAAAGGGTTGGCTTTTTAAAAACCAGGTTTCCATGACAAAGGGATGATTATATGACCTGAATTACTTAAATTTCTTCTAAAATACAGATGGAATTAAGGCTGGGGTGAGGTAAAATGGTGGGGGGGAGGAGTGGAAACAGGAAAAAAATTCTAGCTCATTAGTTATTCAGTTACATATGTCATAAACCATCTAGGGGAGGGACGTTAGAAGTGTTTGAAACCCTAAGCCATGTCTCCACATGCAGTGACAAAACCACTCTAAAATTATTTTTTAACAAGGCGGGCTCATGGGCACAGTAGATATTTCTGAGTCTCTGCCAATGGAATTTTCATGACTGGACTATCACTGTTGATTTAAGGCTCTAGAATGGCCCTTAAGCTGAGTATGGATATTAATCATTCAACTAATCAATAAATATTCATTAAGTGACTACCATGTGCCAAGTGCTGTGCTAAGTACTAGGGCTACAAAAAGAGACAAAAGGTCCTGCCCTCAAGGAGTTTACAATCTAATGGGGGAGACAACGTGTAAACAAAATACGTACAAAGCAAGCTATATGCAGGATAAATAGTAAATAATTAACAGAGAGAAGGCACTAGAATTAAGAGGGGTTAGGTTAGGAGCTAGAATTTTAGTTGGGACTTAAAGGAAACCAGGGAGGTCAGTAGGCAGAATGGAAGAGGAAGAGAATTCCAGGCATGGGAGACAGCCAGAGAGAAAGCCTTTTTCGTGGAACAGCCAGGTGGCCAATGTCACTGGATCAAAGAGTAGGTGTCAGGGAGTAAGGAATAAGAAGACTAGAAAGGTAGGAAGGGGTTAGGTTATGAAGGGCTTTGAATGACAAGCAGAGCATTTTTGTATTTGCTCCTAGAGGCAATAGGGAACCCCAAGAGTTTATTGAGTGGGGGGGGGGGGGGGGGTTTGACATAATCAGACTTGTGTTTTAGGAAAATCACTTTAGTGGCTGAATGGAATGTGGATTGCAGTCCAGAGACTTAAGGCAGGTAGACCCACCTGCAGGCTATTGCAATTATCCGGGCATGAGGTCATGAGGGTCTGTATTAGAGTGGTGGCCATGTCAAAGAAGAGAAGGAGTCTTATTTGAGAGATGTTGCAAAAGTGAAATCAACAGACTTTGGCAGCACATTGAATATGGTGGGTGATAGATAGCGAGGAACCTAGGATGATTCCCAGTCCCTCAGGGAGGATGATGTTGCTCTCCAAAGTAATAGAGAAGATAGATGGGGGAGAGCTTAAGGAAAAAAATAACAAATACCATTTTGGATATGTTAAGCTTAAGATGTCTACTGGACATCCATTTTTGAGATGTCTGAAATTGCATCTCCCTGCTGGAGATGCAAGAATGGAGGTCATCAGAGAGGTTGGAGCAGGAAATACAGATTTGAGAATTATTAGCATAGAGATGGTAATTAAATCCATGGGAACTGATGAGATCACCAAATAAAGTAGTATAGAGAGAGAAGAGAAGAGGGCCCAGGACACAACCCTGAGGGACACCCAAGGTTAGAGGGTGATCTGGATAAGCATCCAGCAAAAGAGATAGAGTGGTCAGATATGTAGGAGGAAAGCCAGGAGGGAGTGGTGTCCCAAAGACCTAGAGAGAAGTGTCAAGGAGGAGTGATCAATAGTGCATTCAATAGGCCACAGAGAGGTAACGAAGAGTGAAGATTGAGAAAAGGCCGTTGGATTTGGCAACATTAGTAACGTTAGAGAAAGCAGTTTTAGTGGCGTGGTAAAGTAAGGTAGGAAGCCTGATTGTAAGGGGTTAAGAAGAAAGTGAAAGGAGAGAAAGGGGAGGCCACTGTTTTAGAAGGAGAGAGCTTAAATATGTCATCTACAACTCAATAGCTATTTAACTTACCCACCATTCTTTTAGAAAGAGAATAATTAGGAGACTCCTCCAGTGTATCTTTGAATAATAGTAGGAAAGGGATTTCCCTTTTCTCACATATATGTAAAACTTCACTACTGGTTTGCATAGCAAGCTTCCATAGGTGAACTGAATTGTGATGGTATGCTATGTGGAAATTTTCATCACATGCACTTAGATGACATTCTCAGGAAGAAAAAAAAAAGATTTTCCAAATATCTTTCCATTTCAAAAATGGAGTGTGTCCAAAAGATGCTGTCATACAATCTTCTTGTTCTTCTTACCTTTAAGGGGGGAAATGGAAAGAGACTGAAGCTGCTTCGTACTATAGCTCTTAGTACTTTAACTCTTGGGCTTCACAAGGACATCTATTTACTGGAGAACTTCTTAGTCGCCTATTGATTATTAGCCATGCTCTGACACTGCTTTTCACAGTGGTTTCTGGAACAGTTTATGATTATAGTGTTTCATCCTGTTTGCCATGATGACATTTGGCCCAACTATAGTCATAGCTACAAGTATACAGACTGATTCTTTGGAGAAAAGGTGGTGTTGTTTTTTGTTTTTTGTTTCTTTTGAATAAGAAATTCAATACTTGGTCAGACCCAGTCAAGCACATTGTACCACGGGGCCTTTTATGAGACATGGTAGTAGTTGTCCCTCTTGACAATGACTTCAAAAGTTTAGGGATAGGGTGTAAACAGCCCTACCTTCCCTTTTTCAAGTGTTATTACATCATTGGTAGAATGAAAGCTCCTTAAAGATAGGAACTGGGTCATTTTTATCTTTGCACATGGTGGGTATTTATGAAATGTTTTTGGATTGGATTGAATATCATCCATAAATTTATTGAAACCCTTCATTGACCTATTTGCATTTTCAGTTTATATAGTATAACCTCTCAGGATAATATAAATATAAATATGTTTCTATATATTTACTCTTTATTGGCAATATAATAATTATATAATAATTATTATAATAATTATTATATTATTATATATTATATATTGTATCTAATATATCTAATATATATTATTATAATATATTATTATTATTATTATTATATATTGGCAACATAATAACTGTACATAGATAGCTTAACGATAATATTAAAATAGTTAATATTAAATCAGAGCTACTAATATCATTTCCAGGTCCTTAATATTATTTTCTTATTTATTATTTGGAGAATCATAGATTTAGAGCTAGAAAAAGGACTTTCCAAGTTATATAGTCCAAACATTTCATTTTACCGATGAGGAAACTGAGGCTCACAGAGGCAAAGTGGCTTGCCCAAGGTCACTGAAAAAGCCAGAATACAAACCCAAGTCTTTTCACTCCAAATCCAATACTCTTTCCATTATACCATTGTGGGTGGGTATATGGAAAGGTGGAGATGTCTAGACCTGTGATTTTCTTTGTAGAGAATTCCTGGTGTGCAAACTTTCCCCACTAATGCAGTCTAGTAACTCATCTATAATTTCCATTCTTAGATAGTTATGTGGGGCTTACTTAGCCATGATCGCCCAGATAGTATATGGCAGTGGAAGGACTTGAACCCATCTTCCTGACTCCAAGGCCAGCCCTCCACCTCCTCTCCCATGCTTCTCTCAGCAGTGTTTGTAATTCCCTTAATGTTATTTTAGGCTTTGAATGAGATAGGTCTTTTGAGGAAAATGCATACTTAAATCACATCAGTCATCACAATCAGCAATAGCCTTATAGTTTAGAAAAGTACATGGAGACAGCAAAGGGCAGGCTGAGGTGAGGGTGGGGTTAGGGGGTAGAAAATTGTGCAATTTGGTTAAAATTATAATTACAGGAGGTAGATGAGATAGAACTGGAAATGCAGGCTGAAGCCAGATTGTAGAAGGCCATGAATGCCAGGATCAGGAGTTTATTCTTTATTCAATAGACAAATGGGCACCACTGAAGGTGTATAGTAGCAGAGAAACATGATTAGGAAAGTGCACTAAGATGATGGCTAAGACAGTAGGATGAAAGATGGATTGGAGATGGGGTTTACAGGAGGAAGAAACAGCGGTGTGGTGGTGGTTCCCATCTATATTATAGCAATATGGGAGAGACAAGATGAGCTTCTGGCCAAGAAGGAGGGTCAGATGTGAGGAGGATCACCAAAGCAGCATGCAAAGGACTTGGCAACTGATTAGATTGGAGGGTTGTGAAGGCAGGGGAAGAGTCCAAGATAATATTGAGATGATTAGTTAAGGTGCCCGGAAAGGAAGACAGTGGTGCCATGAAGAGAAATAGAGATATTCCTTTAATTTATGGCAAAATAGAAATCACCCACAATAATTTATGGGTTGCTGAGTATATGATAGATGCCTTTTAAAAAGACAATGAGAAAGAGAAATTCGATAGAGGGCCAGGGGTGGGAGAGATGATAGTCATGTTGAAGTATTTGAAGGGCTGTCACGTGGAGGAGGGATTACATGTGTTTTACTTGGCACTTCAAAAGGGAGAATGAAAAGGAATTGTGGGGGAGGTTTGCAAAGAAGCAGAAAGAAATGGAATTAGGCTTAGGAAATGGAATGAGATGTCTGGGAAGTAGTGGGTTTCCCAACCCTAGAAAAAGTGAGAGGAAGGCTGGAGAACCCGCTTCGGGGATATTGTCGAGGGAATCTTTAGTCAAGTACACATCACACTGAGAATGTCTCTGAGAGTAGGGTTTCCTCCCTCAGGACACAGAGAAAGGAAAAGAAGCTGCTTTAATTTCTTCTGCTAGTGACCTATCAACAATCCTTTCTAATCTTGATAAAGGAGCCAGAAAGTTGAAGTATTTTTAAATTGTCTAGAGTATGATAACACCTTAGGTGATTTTAAAAATGCGTTCTAGCCCTGATAGTCTCTGAGTCTGAGAAAACCACCCCTCCATGTTTAGCTGCAATGGAATTTTCTTTGCCTATTTTGCATTTGGCTGTCATTTCTACAATTAATAGGGATATAGGCTGTTTATAGAAATAAAGTCACTAGAAAAAAAAAAGTCTGTTGAATCCAGGCAAACAAGTGACTTTAAAAAAAAAAGATTCATTGCTTGATTGAATTTAGCCTTTTAAAAATGGTGTGTGTATAAATCCTGCCTTCAGGTTTTTCTATGCAGCGTTATATTTTTCTTTCTCTGTCTTCCAGTCTCCTTCTCCTCTCTTTCCTTGTTTTTTTTTCCCCTTTGGAGGGGAAGGAAGCATGGGAGAGGATCAAAAACAGTATGGCATCACTCCATCTCTGTCAAGGCAGAGTGGCCTTGGTGAGGAGGACTTGGTGTTATATCTGGATAGAAGGAACCTCAAAGGAGAGATTGCTCAGTGACATACTATCTCCTGAGGAGAGCTATGTCTTCCATAGTGGCACAAAATGAAAGGAACACAAGGTCTGCAGTGAAGAGGAGTTTCTTGAGATCAAGTGGGGCACTTACTAGCTTGGTAACTTGGACAAGATGTTTTACCTCCCTCAGACTCAATTTTCTGGTTTGTAAAATGGAGCTAATAATAGTCCCTACTTCAGAGTTCTTTTAACGATCAGTTGAGATTACATGTATACACACACACACACACACACACATATGTATAGCCTTGCAAACCTTAAAGTACTATAAAAATGTTATCACAAAGCCCAACCCCTCATAGCTTCAGTTTCCTTATCTGCAAAATGTAGATTAAACAATACTTGTAATAGCTAACTCAAGGGCTGTTGTGAGGGGGAAAAAAAAGTATAGACGTGTGAATTATTGTTTGGAAGAGTCCTGTCTTCCTTTCCTTGTTTATCAGAGTCCAAAAATCAGACTCAAAATAACAACAAAATCAGTAGCCTCCAAGAAGGTTTAGTGTAGTGGGGAGAGAGGGAAGGTGTGGTTCATTGCTGTAAGAGGAATTTTGTTCAGCTGTATTTCAGCTGTTTTTATTATTAAGATTATGCTACTAATTTCTAAGTCAACTAACTACTTATATTTCTTTTGTAAAGTTTTCCTTTTGATCCTTTCTGTAATACACACTGGCAATTTTCACTTCAAAATAAAAGTATGCCAGCATAAAAGTCATATTCCTTGAGTTGAAGCTATTTGGGGCATTTCATTTTTAAAGACCATGGAATGTGAATAGCCATCAGAGTAGCTTCAGCAGTTTTGCATTTCTGTGTATTTATTGAGGCAGCATTTTAGAAGTAGTGAGGTAGCACCATGTGCGGGAGTTGGAGCTGAGAAGACCTGAGTTCAAATCCTGGTTTGTACAGTTATTGGCTGTGTAATTGTAGATAAATCACTAAATCTCTATGCCTCAGTTTCCTCATCTGTAAAATGGAGATCATAAACACACCTACCTCCAAGGGTTGTTGTGAAGATCAAATGAGATGATAATTGCAAAGCCCTTTGTGAACTCTAAAGCACTGAATAAATGCTAGCTATAACTATTATTGGGGCAGCTAGGTGGTGCCATAGTAGCTAGAGTACCAAGCCTGGAGTCAGGGAGGCTCATCTTCATGAGTTCAAATCTGGCTTCAGACACTTCCTAGTTGTATGACCCTGGGCAAGTCATTTAACTCTTTTTGCCTCAGTTTTCTCATCTGTAAAATGAGCTTGAGAAGAAAATGGCAAATGTCCTTGGGGTCAACAGAGTCAGACATGACAGAAAACAATTGAAGAACAACAACATTATTATTATTATTATTGATTATTAAATTGAATCTTTTTCTATTAGGGATAATATGTGCTCTGGTTCTTAACAAAGCCACTCTCTTTTTTGGCATATTTTGAGCTTCCTTTCAAACCTCTATACAAACGATTGCGCTGACATCACTGTAACTATAGTTACTTGCTAAGAAAACTATGGAAAAGTAGTGTCTTGATTTAAAAAAATCACGATACGATATTGCAAGTATACAAAAGGAGGAGTCAGTGTGACAAATTGCTCTATTTCCATAATCTCTAATGCTCATGAGACAAATTTCGTAGGAAGAAAATCCCCATGACTGGTAAAGACTCTGCTAGAGCATGGCCCTTTGTTGTCTTTCCCTCTGTGTCCTTTCTTTTTCAGGGGTTTCTAAAGCATTGAAAATAAAGGAAGCAGAAAATATGACAAAAAAAAAAAAAGTAAAGGGTTTTAATCGATATTTTAAAAGGATAAACAGGATTGTCCCATGAATAATTCAGGTGAACCGAAGCAAGTAAGTGTGCCCCCTCAGCTGATTGAAAGAAAAAAGCATGTCAGATATATATGGGTTGGCTTTAACATGCCAGCCAGGTAGAAAATTGTATTAGGCTGTTAGCAACATTTCTGCTTTTGTGCCTCAGAAACTACAAATTAATTCCAGAATATTTTGATATTAAATAATATGCATAAAGTTTTATCTCAAAGTTAAAACTTTAGCAACCTGAACTCAGAGGCTGTTATTGACATTAAAATGACTACATTCTAAGGAATGGCTCTGCTTTCCCCAGATTTAGCTATACTGGCCCAATTATTTTTTATAACAGATTTTTTTTTAGTTTTCAACACTCACTTCTATAAGATTTTGAGTTTCAAATTTTTCTCGCTCCCCAAGACAGCAAGCAATCTAATATAGGTTATATATGCACAATCATCACATTAGTCATGTTGTGAAAGAAGAATCAGAACAAAGGGGAAAAACCACAAGAAAGAAAGAAAAAGAGAGAGAGAGAAAATAGTATGCTTCAATCTGCATTCAGACTCCATAGTTCTTTCTCTGGATGTGGATAGCATTTTCCATCATGAGTCTTTTGGAATTGTCTTGGATCATTGTATTGCTGAGAAGAGCTAAGTCTATCATAGTTGATCATTGCACAATGTTGCTGTTACTGTGTACGGTGTTTTCCTGGTTCTGCTCACTTCACTTTGCATCAGTTCACATAAGTCTTTCCAGGTTTTTCTGAAATCCACCAGCTCGTCATTTCTTATGGAACAGTAGTATTCCATTACATCCATATACCGCAACTTGTTCAGCCATTCCCCAAATGATGGGCATCCCCTCAATTTCCAATATTTTGCCACCACAAAAAGAGCTGCTATAAATATTTTTGTACATGTGGGTCCTTTTCCCATTTGTATGATCTCTTTGGGATACAGAACTAGCAGTGGTATTGCTGGATCAAAGGGTATGCACGGTTTTATAGACCTTTGGGCACTGTGATTGTGTGAAAGGCATATGTGGTATTTTTCTATAAGCAAAGCCAACCAACCTGCCAGCTCAGGTTTGTGGAATGCCAACTATGTAGCTAACTCTTCCTTGGGCCCCTATGGTTCCATTTCCCCTCCCCCGTCCCACAGCTAATTAAAGCTAAATCAGATTAGAAGCCATCTAGTCCATCCTGGTTTTACACATTAGAAAACTAAGGCCGAGAGACATAAAGTAACTTGCCCAAGGTCTCACCATTAGTAATCATTAGAGATCAGATCTAAATTCAGGCCTCTGACTAAGGAGCCAGTTCTCTTTCCACTACGGAGATAGCCATTATGAGATCTTATGCCATCTTACAATCAACCCTGCTCCCCCAAATAAACAAACTTGAAAGCATTTATTTAGATACCTGTGTACTGAATCCTAACATTTTAATTTTCAGGCTATACCTAAAGATGTAGTCCCTTTTCTGAAACACTTGATTTTCTTTAGCCTACTTTCTCCCATTTCTGGATAGGAGATTTTGACTATGTGGTAATACCAGTCTAGACTTCAAAGCCTTTAGAAAAAGCATCTTTATTTGTACTTGCTCCAAAACTTAAAAAAAATGGAATCCATGGACCTCATTATCTTCTCAATCACATGTGCTGCGATTAAGCATGAGAATAAACAAAAAGGAGTATCTTTTTTTGCCATCTCAGTTTCTCAGCCAATGATCTAAAAAGTCCCTTCAAACTCTAACTCTATATTCCTCTGGTCCTGTTATCGTTGAAATCAAAATAATGGGGGCTTGCTAAAAACTTTAATCCTTGAGAGTTTCTCACTATCTCCAATCTGCAAAATGTTTTTTTTTTTGTTTTGAATCAAGTATTCTTATTCCAGGAGAGTTATTTTAGCCTTTAGCCTTCAGCTAACTGCTCCATAAACTTAATTAGTATCTCCGCTTGACTACCTGAAGCAAGGGAACGGAGCTTATTTTCACTTTTTCTGAGCATATTTTTACATCTAAGTAATATCTTGATAGATAGAAACAAATATATGCTTGGACATCTATGCATATTTTGAGTCTCTCAAATAGACTGTACTCATTAAAATAGTATGACTTCTTCCTCTTCTACTCCTTTCTTAACCCTCGATTAAGTTATGTTCAGTCACCTTAGACATTTGCTGATACTTTATTTGTATGTTGCTAAGATAAGGAAAGTGGAGGAGGGGGATAGACAACAATACCAAAAAGGGAGATGTGGGGTTGGCGTTTTCCTTTCTTTTTTGTGCTGTAAAAAGCAATTTCTTTCCTTTCCCATGAAATAGGTTGTAATTCTAGAATCCCTGTAAAAACTGAAACCCTATTGTGTCTGACATTAATTATATCTACCATCACCACCCCCATCAACAGAACATAAGTTCCTTGAGGACAGAAACTATTTGTTTTTGGCTTTGGATACCTAGTGTCTAACACATTACCTCCACATGGTTAGGTTCCTGATCAAGGCTTATGGAATTGAATCAAAGTCTTAACTCACTCTTTGATAGGTAGGGCACAGGTGCTGCTGGAGTGTAAAAATGGATTGTCCTTCTTTTTCTCCAGTAAAGACCGGGGCATCCATTAAATTCCTTGAAGGTAAATGATACATTCTTCCAACTGAAATTTCATATCCTAGCAGTTACTGCTCTTGAGCAGTATGGCTTTCTGATGGCTCAGATTTTGTTCTTTTTTTTTTTTTTTTTTTTTTTTTTTTGCTTAATAACAAGATAAATTTCTTTAGTAGACACAGAGACACAGGTTAACGTCAGCTCATGAAGACGAAGGGAATCTCTGCATTTTATGACATAGCATGTCTTTGGAAATCCATGGCAGGCTAGAGGCACTCATGTTGCCTTCCATATAAGTACTGGCTGCTTATAATGACTGATGACAAAGGAACTTGTATTCCCATGGGTTCTTATTATGTGACAGTTGCAGAATGGTGGTCCGAAAGCCTAAGTTGTTCTTGTCCAATAAAGTCACAGTTGTCTTTAGAGTACATAGAAACAAGGGTTATATCCTTCTGTACCCAGTAAATGCAAACATGGTAAAAGAAACCCAGTCTAACCATAACATTTGACCCTAATATTCCCATTTGATAGAGATTTTCTCAGCCAGAAAGCCAGGTCTAGGCAAAGGTGAAAAGGAGGCAAAGAATCTTCTTGGTGTTCCATACCTCATTTTTTATTGCCTCCCTCTCCTTCCTCTGTTTGAACCCTACATTCTAGGGTTCCCTCATGTTCCTTGTGTTCCCTTATGTTGCTGCCCTAGAAAAGAAAGGGCCCTGGATTTGGAGTCAGGCGACCTGGGTTCAAATCTTGGCTATGATATTGACTTCTTTGAGCAAGTCACTTCATCTCTCCGGGGTTCAGTTTCTTCATCTACGAAACTGGGATGGAGCAGCTAGGTGTCGCAATGGATAGAGCACCAGCGTGGGAGTTAGGAGGACCTGAGTTCGAATCCGGCCTCAGACACATAATACTAACTGTGTGACCCTGGGCAAGTCACTTAACCCCATTGCCTAGCCAAAAACAAAACAAAAAAAACTGGGATAAAAGTACCTATAATACCTATGTCACAAGGTAGTCATTAAGCTCAAATTGGATGATATATGACAAGTACTATATAAATATCAGCTTCCACTATCATAGTTATTATTATTATTATTATTATTATTAACAACTCATTTTTCTTATTTGATGGAGGTTAGGTAGAAACAGTCCTGTGACAAGCCACTATCCTGCTATTATTTTTATATTTAATGCCCTGTGAACTGTCATTGCAGAGGTGGATCAAATAATTGTTTTGCAGTAGGTCAGATATGAGCTCATTTGTAGGCTCACTGTAAGCATCCTCTATACAACTTCAATTGCAGACAGAATGAAGGGAATGATGAGGACCTCATCCCATTCCCAAATGTGTGTGATTTCTTCCACCACATCTCTATATTCTGAAAGCTTTTCATTCCAGGTAGCTTGGAAATTATAAGTATATAGTATGGCAACATCAAATAAAAAGATTGTTATTAAGTTTTTATGGAGCAATGTCATGTCTGCGATTATGGACAACAGTTCAGTCTGTGATAATGGTCAAACTCCAGTACAGTTTATTGGAGGAGTTGTCCAGAATATTTTCAAATCTTCATTTATAGTGTGAGAACTTATTGTCCATCAGTCCACGAAAGCTAGTAAGCCTCCACTGTATGACGCTAGCCTACAAGTCATGTCTTGCTATGTGTCTGGGAGGTGGTAAGTTTTTGCAGCCTATAATGATGTTGCAGAGTTTCTTCTGCTTCCTTTCATAATAAATATTGATTTCTGGTGGTGGTGATTATCCAGTCCTGTTTATATAATCAAATCTCCATAGCTCAGGCATTTATTTGTCTTTATTGACATATCATTAGTTGAGGACAGGTAGACAAAGCCCATAGAGAACCTTTTGATTCCATTATTTGAGCTTAACTCTTCTAGAGGCTACATCTGGAAATGAACCACTTTTGATTACATAAAACAAATCTAATGGCATGTATGTGTAATAAACCTTTCCTATTGCTTAATGAAGATATATCTACTTTTACCGAAATTATTTCCATAAGTTTTTTTTTTAATTTGTTTTACCTGTAGACTTATCCTGTGCTCTGAGAATGTATCTGTCCTTTCCTTTACGCTTTTGGTGAGGAAGTGTTGATCTTTCTATATAACTGTGCTTAGGGTGCTTGGCCCTGTCTTATTAATTATTATACATGTCTTGTCAGTGTTCTTGCTAAAATTGATGATACTATGCTTCACGACTGAGTTGGAAGAAAGACTAGATAGACCATCTTGTTGGAGAAATCAAATGTTCCTCATTCTACTATCTCTAATCCCCCGATTGGAGCAATATATTTTGGGTGCTAGTATTATTAAATGGTTGGCCATGAAGTGAAAATGTATTTTAATACATGATTTTATGGGTTAGTTTCCTGTAAAATTCCATGCATAACATCTCCAGATTTGAGATTTGCAGATCTTACAAATGTGAGTCCAATAAGGTTTAACTTGACTAGTAGTTGAGGAAAAGGGTTGTGAAATAATGGACGGATGCAGAAAAGTGGCAGTCAGTAGGGACTCCTGCATTATCGGAATGAACCACAAGACATTCTCCTATATCGCAAGTAACCTAGTTATTTAGTGTCTAGACACGTCCTTAGTAACATCTTGTAGGAGAGAAAAGTTTCCAATGCCCCAGTCAACTTCAGAGTTGGTAAGTCCTTATTTCTGTCCTCCTTTGCTTCCTGTGCAGACCACTTTGTAAAGTACTCTCCTGGGAGTGGACAGATGTGATCTTATAAGATAGAATGCCTGACAATTTTGTCATGTGATTTTTTGTAGAAGGATACTGACAAATATAAGCTATTTTAAAAGATGCCATATAATTTTCATGATTTTGGAAGAAGAAATTTCTGAATTAAATGTTATATGCATGTAGAGGGGGAGAGATCTGTCTATGAATAAGCAGACCCATCTCTGCGAGTTACAAATGCATCACATACTGGCATTTGTCATAGTCTGTACTTTGAAAAACTCCATAATGAGTTATTTTTAATGTTTCTAAAATACAGTTCTCCCTCAGATTGTATGCCAAGTTTCTGCCTGATTTGTTACGGCAGAGTTAGAAATAGAGGCCAAGCAGAGTCTATAGTGAAATTTGTTGATGGACTGAAAGCTCAATTTGACTCCATAAACAAGCATTCATTCAGTGTCTACAAGTTACCAGGCAACTGGGCTAGGCACTAAGGATACGAACACAATAAAACAAACCACCCCAGCCCTCAAAGAACTTACATTCCACTATGGAAAACAATATGTACATATCTATGTCTATACAAAATATATACAGGGTGTTGGGAGAAGGGAAGAAATGGTGCATATCCTGAGTTTTGAAGAAAACTAGGTATTCTAAGAGGTTGAGGTGAGGAGGGATGACATTCCAGGCATGGAAATGACAAGTGCAAAGGTGTCGAGAATGTCATGGGAGGAATACTCAAGAGTATGATGTGGAATGCCATTTTAGGCTGTGCCATGAGAAGCCTAGTACCCAGGATTGTGAGAATGGGGTGGGGAATAGTCCATCTGTACTCTTTCTTGGTGAGACCACAGAGAATTTCACCCAGCTCTAGACACCACCAAGAGTGCTATTAAGCTGTAGAGTGCCTCAGAAGAGGGCAGTTAGGAAGAAGAGGTGACTGAGGACCATACTGTACAAATAACATTTTTAAAGAACCTTGGAAAACAGAAGATTTGGGTTGGGTGGGAGTATGTGGCAGAGTGTAACACAATTGTTAACCTCAGATCTTCGAAGGGCTGTAAATTCTGTTTAGACCCAGGAGAGGCAACAGGATGGTGGATAGATTGTTGCATTGGAGTGAGAAAGACCTGGGCTCAGATCCTACCTCAGACAGTAGCTGTGTCACTTTAAGCAGTCACTGCCCAGTCTGAACCCCAATTTCCTCTTCTGTAAAATGGGAATAAAAATAATACCTATCTTATAGGATTGTTGTGAGGCTCAAATGAGGCAATGTACGGTAAGTGCTTTGCTATGCTTAGAGTGCTATAGAAATATCAGTTGCTGTTGTCATTGTTGTTAATAAATGGAAGTTGTGAAGGGGTAAATTGAGGCCGAATGTCAGGAAAAACTTTCTAACAATCAAGGGTATCTCAGTGTGGCATGGGCTGCCTTGGGAAGTGGTGGGTTCCTCTCTCTGGTCGGCCATCCAAACCTCTCTGGGGTATGTTACACAGTGGTGGATTCCTGTTTGCATCCTGGTGGGATGACATGAGCTCTGAGATCCCGTCCAACTCTGAGATTCTGGGATTCTGGGATATGTCGCAGAATCTGAGGGTTGGAAGAGACTTTAGAGATCACTTTTCAAGAGCAGCAAAGTGAGAAACAAGTGACAATGTGGAATGTGTCGAGTCTGAGCGTCGGGCTCAGGGTGCTTCAGGGACCCCAGAGCAAGGCGTGGCAGGGAAGGGAGGAGGAAACCAGCGTACATCACAAGACACAAGATTTGTCCTTTTATTTTAAAAGGTTCCCCTAACTGTGCAACTGTATACTTAGTGATTATAAGAATGAATAGAATAGGAAATAAATGAAAACAAAATATATGCAAATGAAGTAAGTAACTATTTAGGGTGCTAAGAGGCCAAAGTGCTGATAATCAATGCTTGTCCTAAATACATTTTTCATATGTCTACTGTCTATCTCTAGTCTCCAAAAGTACTGTTTATCACTAGCTATTGAGACACCTTTCTCGAAACATTATTGATGTCATACTTTTGTATATAGCTAGGTTTTCTGGCATTTCAGCAGCATGACCTAAAAAGAACACCCATGAAAGACTCCTTATCATTTGATTTTGAGATTTGAATGATGTGAGATACGCGATTTGAGATATGAATGAGATTGAGGATGTGCAGCTTTTCAGCTAAGTGCAATCCTTATAGGGTATCTCATTTCATTTCAAATTAAACATGTTTTTGAGATAGGGAGGCAGTGACCCTCACGGTCACATGATTGATAGTGCTTTGGGTTGGGGCCCACGTGGTCTTTTATCTATTGCCAGAGCTTCCTGAAAGTCCTTAAAAATTCAAAGCAGCAGCAGCAGCAGCACCTTGCTTAGTGAGGAGAGTTCTGCCTCTTGTTAAAAGCTGGCTGATCCTGGATGTGCCTGCCAATTGTCACCTTCCCACTACCGTTCCCTCCAGAGGCATAGACTGCCATAAGAGAGAAGCTCTAAGTTGCTGTGGTTCAGTTTACACATCCCATCTTTCAGACTGGCTATGAAGGGAAAGCCCCCCAACCAAACCAAAAATGATAGGCCAAGCCTGGCAGACCTGGCGCCATCTCCTGTAGTCTATCAGCCTTGTTCTCCTGAAGTTAAAATCCAAGCTTCAGTCTTAATGGGTGACTTCAACTCTTTAAGCTTGGAAAAAGAGCAGCTCCTTTATTTCTCAGCTTTCATGTCCCCCTCCATAACGGACCTGCTTCCAGGTATTGAGCAAGATTAAAAAATCTTGTCATCGCTTTCCACTACATATGTTGAAAAGAACCCAGTGGACCTGCTTATTGCGCTTATTTTTGGTTTTGAGCAGTGTTGGTTACAAAAGGTAAGCTGACCTTAAAGGAGCAGTACGCCATATAGCCTTGCGGCCCTGCAACCAAAATATTCTCTCTCTTCTTGGAAGACAGGTTAAAAAAAATTCAACAGTAGTGCTACTGCTGCTGCTTACTAGTTCAAAATGAATTGCCTCTCAGCGATCTGAACAGAAGTGGTAACTTGACTTTAAATCAGTCTTGATGTTATATAGATTATATATATATATATAGTATACGTATTATTCTATATAATATTACATATATAATCACTTACTATCTATAACCTTGAAAAAATCAATTAACCTCCCTATCCCTCAGCTGTCATCATCTGATAAATGGGGATAATAATGCCTGTGTTACCTACCTCAAAGAGTTGTTAGACTGGAATGAAGTAATATGCTTGGTGCAGCTGCTAGAGCAAGGAAGTTAAGAGTCAGGAAGATTGAGGTCATATCTCATGTCAGACACTTACTCTGTGTATGACTCTGAGCAAATCACCTAAACTAGTAGAATCTCACTTTCTTTGTCTGTAAAATGGGGATAATTGTAGTACCTACCTCACAGGGTTGTTGTAAAGCTCAAATGAAATAATGCGTTTTACGTAAAGCACTTTACAAACCCCAGAGTGCTATAACTATGGCGGTTCTTTTTCTTCTTTTTTTTCTTCCTCCTCCTCTTCTTTCCCTTCTCCTCTTCCTCCTCCTTTCCATATAAATGTCACTTATGCTTGATTACTGATACATTTTATTTTGAAACTACAGGCATTCCCCAAACAAGCCCCTTACAAAGTACATCCCCCCAAATAATTACATGACACTGCATGTCACTTTTTACTTTTATAATTTATAAATTGTTAACAGAAAGGAAGGATATTTGCTCTATGTTTACCTGTTACTGGCTTTATTCATTTCATTTGACTTAAGTATTGGTAGTAATACATTACTTGTGCTATGTATGATTTTGTCTGTTCTGCTTTCTTCATGTTGCATCACTTTATGCATGTCTTCCCATATTTTGTGAAGCCTCTATATTTGGTATACCTTTTGGTCCAATGATATTCTATGATATTCATATAGCAGAGTTTGTTCAGCTGTTTCCCTATCATTGGACATATATTTTATTTTCAGCTTTTTGTTTTCACATAGAATATTGCTATGAATAGTTTTGTACACATGAGGCTTTTCTTGTTATCAAGAACCTCCTTAGAGTAGACTCTCAAGTCTGATTCAAAGGATAGGAATAATTTAATAACTTTTCTTACATGGTTCAAAGTCATTTTTACAGAATGGTTGAACCAATTCATAACTTCACCTGCACTGAATTGTCATGACTGTCATCTTTTAGTAGAAATAATAAATTTTCCCATCTCTTACCATATTTTCAAATGTTAAGGGTATAAATTCTTACCTCAGGGTTATTTTTATTTATATTTCCCTGGTTGTTCATAATCTTGAACATGTTTTAGAAAGTTATTGATAAAATTTTTAAGTTATTTTTGTGGTTAATATCATTAATCCTGTTGATAGGTTTCCCAATGTGAAAGTATCCCAGTATTCCTTATATACAGCTAGCCTAGGCATAGTAAATAATTTTGGTGATATTTTTTCTTTAATATTCACTAGTGATGGTTGTTGAGAGTTTTATTCTCTACTTTCTCTCTCCCTCATTTGAGTATCTGAATTATATTTGTCTCATAAAAGGAGTTTGGTGAGGTACCTTTTTAAATTTTTGTGAACATTTTATATATCCTAAGGATTATTTGTTCTTTAAATGTGTGATAAAATGTTCTTTTTAAGCTAACATTTATATAGTGCTTATTATGTGCCAGGCACTGCCTGCACTAAGAGCTTTACAAATACTACCTCATTTGAGCTTCACAACAAATCTGGGAGGTAGATGCTATTATCATCCTCGTTTTATAGGTGAGGAAACTGATATCTGGAACAGGAATATTTTAGGGGGAAGAAAGAGAAAAGGAGTTCATTTATAACATTGTCCAGTTGCTCTTCCTGAGATTTGTTTGGTCATTTAATCTCTTTATTCTGTTTTGTTATTCTGTGCATTTTATACTTTGTAAATAGTCATCCATTTAATTTGTGTTTAATTTTGTAGTATATAATTGGTTATAGTAGTTTCTAATAGTTTTCTTAATTAATGTTTCCTTTGTTGTGAATTATTCTTTCTCGTTTTAAGCTTCGTAATTTTGTTTTCCTCTGTCTTATCTTGGTCAAAATAACTAATGATTTACAGCGTTTCTTGGTCTTTAAAAAAGACCAGGACTTTGTTTTATGTCTTAGTTTTATAGGTACTTTTTATTTCATTTGCTTTATCTTTCCAATGATTTTCAAAATTTCTAATGTGTTTGTTTGGCAATAATTGATTTTTAAAATGTGTTTTCATTTTATGCTTAATTCATTAGTATTCCATTTCTCTGTTTTGTTAACATAAGCATTCAGAAATATGTATTTCCTGCAAGGACTATTATATCTGCATCTCATAAGTTTTGGCATGTGGTCTCATTGTCATACTCCTTAATAAAATTGTTGTTTCTATTGTTTTATTGACTCATTAATTATTTAAAGTAAGATCATTTAATCTGCATTTGATTTTATTTCTTTTCCATATTTCCCTTGTAGATTGCCTTTTTATTGTATGCTGGTTATATAAAAGAGGTCGTTAATATTTCTACCTTTATGCTTATGAGTTCTTTTTGTTCCAAGACATAATCAATTTTTGTAAAATGTCACATGATTTTTAAAACTCACTATACTTTTTAAGATTAGTATTCAGTAATCACTAACAACTTATCATATCTAGTTTTTAATACCATTATATTCAAATCCATAATCCTTTTGTTTATATTTCTCTTCTAAATTTAAAAGAGGCATTTTGGAGTCACTTATAATTAATATCTTGTTACTTTTGTCTTTTTGCAAACTATTTAGCTTCTTTAAATACTTAGCTCTTATATCATTCATATGTGTACATACAGATAACACTATTCACTAACTCACATCACCATAATAGAAGGTCACCCTTGTAATAAGTGTATTTAAGCAAAACAAATCAACTCATTGGCCATATCTGAAAATGGGTTATCATATCCGGTACTTGTAATGCATCACCTCTCGGCCAGGAGGCAGGAAGCATGCTCACTTTTCATCAGTGTACTGAGATTGTTATTAATCAGTGCTTTGATCAGAGTTCTAAAGTCTTTCAAAGTTGTTTCCCGTTTACATTCTTTCTGTCATGCAGTTAAAATGGTTGGCCTGGTTGTGGATGTGATTCCACCTTTGGAGTTTGATGTGGGGGCATATTTCTTCTTTGTTTTTAATTGTCAAATTGTCTTAACATGATGTCCCCTTTCCATATAACACATCATGGTAGAACTGTCAAAGGCAGGTCCTAGGTTGAAAGAACCTCCTACTTTCTTTTGGTTCGTTACGTGTGATAATAACCGTGTAAAAATGAGTATTGTGGATTCATATTTAAAACTCATTTATTTATACCTGTATATTAAATACTCTGAATATATTCTAAATGAACAAATTCTAATATATTCAACAGTCTTCATCAAACTATGTGATAATATTCTGACTTTCACTGAAGTTTGGTATTCTTTTCTTCTTTTCCTTCTTTCCTTCCTTCCTTCCATTCTTTCATAAATTGGGGGCTAAAACAAACCGTGTTGCAATCACTCCAGAATTCAATGTTTCCTAATTATACCGCATCCATTATACTAGTAGCTTTTATAAATATTACGAGCAATAACACTTGTCGAGTTATTGCCTGTGGTAATGTGACTAAAATTATTCAGAATATATAAAATAGTAAGCAATATACGTAAATAATAATGAATAGAATTTAGTGCCATTAGAAACTAGCTAGAATGACCTAGGGAGGCCCCAGGAATGCTTTAGAGAATATGGTAAGCAAATATAAACAAGAATTCTAAGTTATATTTCATTATTTATCACAATTAAGGGGTTAATTATACAGCAAAGTGTAAATCAAGTGCTTGAATTTAAATTCTTTATTAAAATATATTAAATATATGAACCCATTTAAAAAATTCCTACATGAGAAGCTTGCTGAATCTCAAGGCCAAGTGGTTAGTTTAAACCCGATCTCTGTTGTTTATTACCTGGGTGACCTAGAGTAAGGCACTTTACCTCTCTGGGCCTCAGTGTTCCAATCTGGAAAATGAAGGAGTTGGCCTAGATGAGCTCTTAGGTCTCTTCTAATTCAAAATCTCCAATCTTATTAGGATCCATTTTGAGGGACTGCATCGTCATTTTTATTGACGTACTCTTGATATGCAAAATGCAAGCTAAATTTACAGGTTATTTACAGTTACAAATAATTTACAGTTATCTTCCTTCAAGATGCTACCTCAGTCCTTGATGACCTGTCATCTTGTAAATGCCACCAGTAATCTAGTCCGCCAGTATAGCATCAACATGTCCAATGCTCTGTTATCCCGAGTTACTCTTGTGCCTATATCCCATACATTCTCCATAGAGGGTTCACCCAACATGCCAGGGCCCTTCCATTATATCTCTTGATGTTGCATGGGCACTACTGGAATATATGGGCTGGCCACTGGTTATCCTTCACTCTCAGTACATAAATGACTCATACTTTTTTTCTGATTAAACATTTCATTAATAACATGTTTTATTATCACTTTTCTTTTCTAGTTCCTCTTTACAAATAGAGCATACTATAGCATACTTATGCTCACCAAGCAGTTCCCCATTCCACTTTGGGTGACAGAGAATGTTAATTCGTTAGAGATTGGTGACATGCCATGACTCACAGCCAACAAGCATCACCAGAAGAATACTGATTTTTTAAAATGGCACTTGAATTTAGAGAGAAGCTTGGACTCAGGAAAAGCACTTCATGTTTCCTAAATGCAATGAAATTCACTCTCTTCTTTCTGAATTCTTGGTCCAGTGCATGGTATATCTATGGTGTTCATCTAAGATTTATGTACTGATGATTTACCCAGACAAGTTACCCAAATCCTCTTGGGTGACGCTGGCCAGAGAGCATTGATCAAAGGGCTCACTTTTTGTATAGGCTAATTCAGTAAGAAGCCTTTCCCTCCTGTTTGATGACTAGATTAAGGCTTCCTGCCAGGATGCAAAAAGAGACATTTTAAGATAAGAGTACTACCTATCATGATTCAAAAGAAAAGAGTCTTCATATTCAGCCATGTAATATCAGGAAATAAGGCCATTTTTTTAAAATAAGAAAAGTAGTAGTAAAAATCTAAGAAATGGAGGAAAATGTAGGTTGACTGATTTAGCTACTTCCTGGTGGGAGCAGGGATAGGATGCTGGCAATTTGCTGAACCAATAATGCCAAAGCCTCTTTTCTGAAGTAGTTAACACTAACATCTATTTTCATTTCTATTGAAACAATAGGTAGTTAAGTTTTTCAAAGTTGACCTTTTTAAACTTTGTTTTATTTTGTGGTGATGAGAAGTTCTTCCACCACTGTCCATCACAGTGTTTTGATAACTTCATAGATCACCCTTAGTGAGTTGTCCAAAGCTCAGAGAGGTAAAGTCACTTGGTCTGAGTAACGCTGCTGGTAAATGTCACAGATAGGATTTGAACTCAAGTCTCCTTGACTCCAAATGTAATACCATACCCTCTATAGACAATTCAGCCCCTTCTGTTTGAGTGCAAATTCTATCAAATTCTTTTTTAAAAAAATATTAAAACATGGCACCAGTGACCCTTACTTGGATCTTGTTAGCATCTGCACTCTCTAATGCACACAGACAAATGCATGTCTTCAAAACTATGAGGCGATTTTGTAGAACTGTAGAATGTCAGAGCTGGAAAGCGTCTTAAAACACAGAATGTTCAAAATAAAATGTTAGAGCTGAAAAGGGACCTTAGAAGTTCAGAGTATTAAAGCATGATAGAACACAGGCTCATAGATCTAAAGCTAGAAAGGGGTCTTAGTGCAATAATTCCTTGTTTTCAATGATCATTCCTCTTCAAATGATTAACAAAACCATCTATCCAGCATGAATCTCCTGAAACAGCCTCTGACCCATGAACTTGCTTTCTGTTGGAAAGAAGCAATATGAACACAGAAAAAAAAGTCAATCCAAAACTAGTCATGTCAGTGGGGGTTAGAGGGCAGTAACGATTCTTCTGTAGGAGGGGCCCTCGAGCTTTCATTATAGTCCTGGATATCAGCCCATGCAAAGGTGCAGTGGCAGAAGATAGCAGACCCCATATGGAAAGTGGCAAGCAGGGTCCTTTGGCTGGAATACAGACCGTGTAAGCAGGAGCGGTGTCAAATCGGTCTTGGGGTATCAGATGGAGCCAGATCATGAAGGCCTCTAAACGCCAAAGACAGGAGTTTGCATTTTATGTTGGAGACAGTAAGGAGCCACCAGATCTTCTTAAATCAGAAGGTGACATGGCCAGGCCTGTGCTTTGTGAGTTGTGAATAAAATAGACTGGAGGGAGAAAATAATACTGTGAGGGAAAAGCAATTCAGTAGAAGGCCCTCCTCATGTTCCCATTGATTTTTATGGAACCTCTATCTTCCTCTTCACTGAGGTTTGAAATGCATCTTTTCCTCTTGCCTCCCACTTTTCTCCTCTCTCCTCTTCCATACATGCAAAATCTTCCTGTGTTTTCACTCACCTCTTCCTTTTGCACTTCAGCCCTTCTCTTGGAGAAGGCCAAACCTACTGATTGTGCTCTCGATCCCATTCCCCCCCCCCCACCCCTTGCTTCTTCTCTCCAGCTCCCTCATAGTCAATCTCTGCCTATCTAATGGCCTCTTCCCTACTACCCACAGACATGCCTAGATCTTTCCAGGCCTGAAAAATAACAAAAAAGAAAAAGAAAACAAACCTGTCCTTGATCTTTCTATCCCTTCAAACTATTGCTTCATAATTTTCCCTCCAAATTGTTTAGCCTGACATTTACAACCCTCTGCTATCTGGCTTAAAGATGCCTTTCCAGCCTCATTTCCCCTTACTCACCTTCACACAGTCTGTTTTCCAGCCAAATGGACAGCCCACTGTTTTTCAGCTATCTTACCCTGTCCTCCTTCATCTCCATATATTTTATATAGGCCATTTCTCATGCCTGGATCATATACCCTTCAGGTCCCTGCCATCTGAAATCTTTCTCTTCCTTTGAAGTCCAATTCAGCCGCATCCTCCTCCCTTACCACCTTACCCCCGCCCCCAACTGCATTATTGCTCCCGCCTTTGAGGGAGGACTTTCTTTGGATCTTTCTTTGGCCATTGTCCCGTTTTGTCATGTTATATAATCATTTTTATATATGCAATGCCCTGCTTAGTAGGCTATATGCACCTTGAGGAAAGGCAAGGACTATTTCTCTCAGCACCTAGCAGAGTGCCTTGCAAATAATAGGTGCTTAAGAAGTGATGGTTGAATTCAATAACTTATAGCTGGTGCAGCATTCTACAGATTATAACTAATGTCTCCTGTGGGCTGGATTAGTCTTAACTATGCATTTTAAAAGAGGAACCTTGGGTAGGTGAGGTTAAAACAGAAATCAGAGAGTGATGAGCAACTAGTTGGTTGGGTTTTTTTTGTTGTTTGTTCGTTTGTTTTGTTTTTGTGAGAGGCTCCTACAAATAAAGCATATGGCCAGGGAGCGATACTGAGTTGGATACAACAGGATCACAGCTCAATCCTGTACATATAATGGAGAGCTATTTAAAAAAAAGGAAGGAAGGAAAAAACACACTATGCTTCAACTTTAATCTCTAGTCAAACTGTTATGTTCTAATTTAATTTTCTGAAGAAAAGGCATTCATTTGTCAAAATTCACCAAGTGTAATTGAATTTCATTTTTTTCCCTAAACTTTGTCATTTCATTTTCCCCCAGGGAACAAATTTTGCTTGTGCAAACATATTGAGATGAGTAAATCAGCTTCCTGCAAATTGCTGATTTCTTATCATTGCACGCTAAATTAGGTGGACAAATTGAGACCAATGTTTTCCACATGTGTTTTTAAGCAGTGGTAAGATCGTTCTGTCAAAGACGGACTTTCAGATATCTGCTTAGAGATACAGTATCATAGTATTTGTCCTGACTGTCAGAGAGTCTTGTGGTTAGGTTTTAAATTGAAGCCACAGAACGTTCCTAAAATTGATGAAAAAAAGTATTTTCCTTAGAGAGGTTATTGGAACAAGGAAGTTCTTCTGTTTTCCTTTTCGTTGTTGTTGCTATTGGGTTTGTTTGGTTTTTTTACCTCCTCGATAGCTTTGGATTTTCTGACCATTATTATGGTTTAACTTGAAAGAGAAAAAATAGAAAATGATGGGCTGTACACTCAACAAAGAAATGGCTCACTGAAAGGGATAGATGTGCTAGCCTGATCTGGGCTTTAAACTCTTGAATTGGCTGTCAAGCAAAACAGGTACTTGTGAAGTTTTGGGAGCGGCATTGACTCAGGCAGCTTAGGGAACATTCAACATATCTTCATTCATTCATTTATCCATCAATCATCTATTCATTGTCAGGTGCCATTCAAAAATGAAACAGCTTCTGTCCTTAAGGACCTTACGTTCTATTGGGAAAGGGGAAGTAAATACTGTCTGTCTGTCTGTCTGTCTGTCTAAAATTCTGAACCATTTTATAGGGAAGTGGAATGAGAAGGTCACTACCAGCTGGAAGATCAGGCTAGACCTTGTGCAGTAGCTGTCACCTGAGCTGAGCTTTAAAAGGAGCAAAGGGGGAGGCTTTAACAGAGGCAGAGGGTGAGGAGGTAACATGCAGGAAGTATGGGAAGCTAGGCTGGAACCAGATTGAGAAGGGCTCTAAGTGCCAACAAGGGAAGTTTGGATTTTATCCGAGAAGTAATAAAGAGACAGATCTTCTCGAGCTGAAAGTGACATAATCAGACATGTGCTTTAGGGAATACCAACATGGTAGCTGTATGAGTTTTGCATTGGAAGGGGAAGAGATTTATCCATCAGTTAATTCTTGAAATGAGATGAAAACACTTTCTTTTCCAACTGTGCTTTCTTTGATAACATCTTTTTTTTCTAATTTCTCTCCAATGTAGCAAAAAGTACATTAGCTCAAAAGATGAACCTCCTAGGTAAGTCCCATTAAGTTTCTGAATATAAAAATGTACTTGTCAGATACTTCTTATAGTCAGCATGTGTTGATTTGTAAACGAATAAACAGTATAGGAAAGAATATCAGGAAAGTTGTATGACGGTTTGCATTGCCTCTATGGGAATTTTTCTATGGTTACATTGTGGTTAAGTTTTCATTTCTGTTTTGTTTATTAGTTTTTTTAATAAGGGTACACACAACCCATATCTGATCAGTTCCAAAAGTAAATTCACAGTTTGGTTAAGAATTTGCATCAAGAATTAAATTTGTTTCACATTGTCACTAGATTACAGACCTTGGAAAAATAAATAGAGAGGACAAGAAAAATTAAAGCAATCATTTCAACTTACAAAGCATTTAATACTGCCCACTGGGTGCCAGGCACTGGGCAAAGTTCTAAAGACTAAAAAATACTTAGGGCAGGGGGGATGATGTGTACACAAATAAACCAATAAAATTATATACAAACTAGTTCAGGGTGATAGACAGCTAGGGACCTCAGGAAAGGTCTCTTGTAGAAGCTGGTACTTGGGTTGTTCTTTGAAGAAAGCTAAGGATTCTTCTAAGTGTAGGAGCAGAGAGAGAATTCCAGACATTGGGGAAAATCAAACTTGAAAATTCAGGTTTGAATCTCTTATTCTCCCTTCTACCTCCTCTCCACCCCTAAGGTTAAGAAGTAGGACATTAGGTGTGAGGTTCGGTGTCAAGAGGAAAGATGTGGGGATAGTGCAGCCAAATGTCAGAAAGAGGCAATGTGAACAAAAAAGTGAAAGGTGATGTTACATCCCTAAGGCCGGGATGTCAGTCCTGCTTCAGCCAGACCCCCCCCCCCCCCCCCCGCCCCCCCCCCCCCCCTCCGCCCCCCCCCCCCCCCCCCCCCGCCCCGGCTGTGGGTCCACTGAGGCCAGGGGCATGCTGGAGCTAGCTCTAAGCCACTTTGGAGAGCCAGTTGTTCAGTTTCTAATATGAGCATTTACATTCCAGAAATCCACAAATGCATAAAAACCAGGGCTTCCTGTATTACTTTGCTGGTTGTCGATACTTAAGGAATTGTTAATAATTCAAATTTAACTTGAAAGTGTGTGTTGACACTCTTGTTCCCCTCCACACTCACCCACCCCATCCCCAGCACACCCTTAAGACCCTGTCCACTATTCTCTCCTTCTCTGGCTACATCACCTGGTCCCCAGGCCTCAGTTAAACACTCAAATTGCTAATGGAATTTGGAGGTGGGTTCTGAATTTTTTGTTAACAAATGGACTAAGGAATTCTTTGGTTTTACCCTGCTGATGTTATTTTCATCTATGGTTAGTATTATAACCTGGAAATGTGCAACTATAATCACTAAAAGTGCTATTTACTATACTCATCTGGTATAGTCATCTTGTGTTCCAGCACAAGTCATATAAATTAATTAAAATATTGTTCTGATAGACTTTGTAAGTGGAAAGGTGTTAGGGATTTTTTTTTGCATTCTAGTGTGGTGAATTAGCTCAGTATGCAATTCAGATGAATAACAGTGAAAATGAAAGGAGAAACATTTTAAAATGTTACCTTTTCTGACAGATATAAAAGTTGCTGTATTAAAAATAAGAAAGATAAAGCATTTTTTTTATTTTCCCCGCTGTAGCAACACGGAAATCTTACTTGCCTGCTGAGAGTTAGCATGAGCCTCTTAGGACACTTACTATTAGCAAATTAATGATGTGTATGCACCCTTGACAAGAACATTTTAACCTTCCATGAGTATCCTGGAGAGTCATTAAATTGCCTTCCAATTAATCTTGGATCCTGATTATTACTAAGAGGTGAACCTGGTTTGTGTTTTTCTAGAGGCAGTTCTCACTGGTATTCCTCTCCCCCAAGTCCCTTGGGGGACACCTCTGTATAAGTCGCTTCCTTTGCAGGAGATGGGAAGGTCAGAAGGATAAGAGAAGGAATGTATTAGTGGGAGGGGCTGGTCTTTTTTAGGTTCTCTTCAATTGTCCCCATTTGCTTTTTCCCAGAAATAGGAATCTGGTGCTTCAGGTGTGGCTAAGCATATAAAATGTCCTTGTGCCATCCTTGGATAATAATGATGAATAATAAAGTGAGGTCCCTTCCAGCCCCAAAAGAGAAGGATTAGGTACTTCTCTGACTCCTTTGTCTATGTGGTTGGTTACTATGTGGTTGGCTCAACATGGATGCTACCTAAGTGCTGAACTGATGAGGCTGGAGGATGCTGGTGTTGCTCTATGGGAGGCTGTGTTTGCAATGGCTGTGGCCTGGGCTGTATATTTGGGGAGTACACTCCAGAGCAGACCTTGCCTGCCATCTATACCCCAATGTTTGGTCTTGATTGCTGCTTGCTGCCAGGAGCCTCAATGTGGGGACTCTTCAGAATTCTGATTTTACTGGAATAGGAAAAAAAAAGGACAGCAAGGTATTGGCCAGTCAGCTCTCCCCAAGGAGGCCCCTGCATCTGTCTGGGGGGTTCTGTGCTGAGGCCAAACTGTGGCCTGTTCCAGGAAAATGGATCATAGGTACTATTGCTGTTCGTTCGTTTCAGTTGTGTCCGACTCTTAGTGACCCCGTTTAGGGTTTTCTTGGCAAAGATACAGGAGTGGTTTGACATTTGCTTCTCCAGCTCATTTTACGGATGGGGAAACTGAGGCAAACAGGATTAAGTGACTTGTCCAGGGTCATAGAGCTAATAAGTATCTGAGGTCCCATTTGAACTCAGGTCTTCCTAATTCCAGGCCCGTCTCTCTGTGTATCCACTGCACCTCCTACTTGCTCCATCATAGGTATACTCACTGATATTTTAAGGGCCAATGAAAAATAAAACAGATGGGCTGTCCAATGCCTGTTGCTGTGTCTTAAACTACAGAGTAATCACTTAGCTCTGCAGCCTTGCGCTTTTGAAGTAGCCCAGCATATAATTCACCAGCGTCTCTGGAAGCCTATAGCTAATGAGAGATGCTACAATGGTGTCTTTTATCATTATGCTCTTCTGATAGTGAGTGGGCAAATTAGGAAAGGGATGGTAATCCATGGCCTCAGTGCACTTGGAGTGAGGTCAGAAAGCTTTTCTGGAATAAGTGTGGTGAGGAGAGGTGCCAAGCAGCTCAGAGTCCCAACTCGCCCCACCCCACCCCCACATCCAAGCACGCACCCAGTGGGAGAATAACACCAAAGGCAGTGGGTAGCTACATTAGGGGTAAGTGCAACCCTTGCTTGGCAGTCTTGGGGCAGGAAGGTAGCAATTTTCACATCTGCCGCTCATCTGATAATGATTCCCACCCACTCCCCCCAGCCCTTATCTTGCATTTACTTCTCTGCTTACATGTTGAACCCATCCTCAACGGCAGAGGCTGGTTTCATTTTGTCTCTCTATCCCTAGCACTTTGAATACAGTAACACTGTATTAAGTATGTGTAAATCCACGTAATGCCCACAATACAGCCGCGTCTAGCCAAAGAGTACGGTTAAGCAAACAAAGCAGCCCATTGGCCACATCTCCTAATCCTGTAGGCTACCACCTTTCCTCCAAAAAGAGGAAGGCATACTTCCCTATTGGGGAGTACAAAGCAAGCGAGAATGTGGAACAGCCCTGTCAAGGGTTCTGATTGGTCCAAGGGCATGTGAGGAATCGGTATGGATTAATCCCTGAGTCCTTCCCATCGTCAGTGCTGCAGGGCAGCTGGGACGTTGGAAAGTGACAGAGGGCTGTATGTGGGCTCCAAGGTGAGGAACAGAGTAGAAGGCAGAACGTTAAGAAACTGGGAGCCATGTGGACGATGAATGTGCTCATTGTGTTTGTTCCTGCTGTGAGATTTCCGTTTGAATTCGATTCCTCACAACTTCCCTGGACCCTGGACTCCTGTAGCTGTTTTGATTGTTTTCCTCCTTGCACTAGGTAGTTGTATTTCATGCCAATAACAAGTACAGTGTGAGACCAAATCCAAAGCAAAGTGAGTTCAGTGCTCTAGGAAGTTTGCTCACTAAAAGTCAGAATCCAACTTCTTTAAACATAAACTCTTATGTTTCACTGATCTTCAAAGATCTATCTATGCATCTGTACTGAAGCTGTCTCTCCATAAAACCTAAGCCAGATGTCAGACAGACCCCAGAGACCACAGTTTGCTCTCAATACCCTGAAAAGAAATGACAAGGCCAATGGTGCTCTGCTGTATGGGAAAAGGCTTCAGTGACCAGGAAAAGTGTGATGAGTGATAGCCAGCTGTGAGGCTAGGGACAGGAGCCTGGAGAAGCCTTCCTAGACTGGGACCCAGGAGCATCCAAATAGCCTGGACTTTTTAAAAGCCGTGGCACAAACTTCAGGAATAGCTTGGGAAGAACTGTTTGAGTCCACATTAAAACTGATTTTGCCTTCAGAAAGAAGAAAGATTTGGGTAAAGCGTGAGTGAGCATCATGCCATTCATATCTTTTTTCTTTTTTAAAGTATACTTTCAGCAATTTCTAGAATCATCACTGAAATTCTATTAAAAATGTAAAAGTAGGGAGAAGGAGACCTGGAACAATACATACTGTTTATAGAGCTAAATTTCAAGAATGCCAGGGTCCTTTAGGAACCACGTACTCAAGAAGATAAGTGGAGAGCATTAGCATGCCTGTCCCCTTTCATAACACTGCCTTGTCTGAGTTGTATATGCCCAACATCTCCAGGGGCCTGAGGTCTGGATGGTTTTTATTAAGATGGCTCATTCAATTCAGTAAGCCTCTACTAAGCCCCTCCTCTGAGTCAGGACTCATCATCTACTTGGGGGATCCAAAAACCAAAAAGGAGACAATTATTGCCTTCAGGGAGTTTACATTCTACTGGAGGAGGGAGAGCGATGAGCAAGCAAAGTAATTCCAAAATATATACATCAATAAGCATTCATCTGATGTGTGCCACCATACAGTACCTGTCATTTCACCAGTTGCCTTTAGCATCATGGAATATGTGCTTATTGGAAAATGCAAAGTCTTAATTGATGACAGATCATCTTCTCAATTCTGCCTAAACTTGATGCCTATATAAATTTCCTTTTTAGCTGCCTGTAAACAATTAAAGGAAGACCAGCTTAATTCTCTCTTAAAATATTTTTATTTTCCTGATAATTGATTTTGAGCCTCTGGGTAACGACCTGAAGGATTAGAAACTGCTTACATTTCTACAGGAAAACAATAAAAAAAAAAACACTTTAACTTCTAGGCAAACCATAATCCATTAGCAGAATTCATTATTGCATTAGTAGCCCGCAAAAAAATAATAAACATACTATAATTCAGTTGCTTTTTTCACTTGCATTTGCAAACATGGCAACCTTTTCATGCATAAGATCTTTTCCTCCTTCACTCCCAGCACAAGGACTAGTTGCTGAGTCAGGATAAGGTGCCCTATTCCCCCACCCCAGTTCATCCATTCATTTTTATGTCAGTGGCTTTCAAAGAAGAACAGAAAGGCTTTTGAAGAAATGACTTGTTTCTACATGCTAGCTCTCTGAACCCAGACAGCCTAGCATGTGGCACTGGTAGTAAATTGTGGTTGCAAAAAAGGTGAAATATACTAATGCCTAATTATTCAGCATATCATGTCTGACCCTGTCCATGAGTGGGTAGGAAATTAAGATTAAGATTTTTATAGAACCTGTGAACTAATTATTGGTCCAGGATATTTATCCTTTAAAAAGTGATCACAGAAAGGTGATCTTAGAGATAGGCCTGGAAGTCAGTACAGACATATATGAAATTCCACATTGAGTAGGGCATGATCATTATTATAGACAGGCCAGGGAGAAAACAATGAAAGCTTTGTACTCCTTTCTTTGGAAACTAAAGAGAAAAAAGTTAAAAAAAAAAAAGAGAGAGAGAGAGAGAGAGAAAAGTAAGGGTCAGTTTTCCAAGTGTTGATTTTTAACATCTTTATGAGGCACAGTATAGACACAGAATGTGTATGCATCATTCTTACAAGACATCAGGACAGATAGTTTAGTATGTAATTAAAATAGTCACAACTTCAGGTTAATTGTCTAGGGAGAAATATTCTCTGTGGGGCAGGTTTAAAAAGTAGCCTGATTTGTAAGTAATTTCAAACACCTAATTTCAGTGTTAACACTGAAACAGTAAAAACTTGGCTTTGATAGGAACATTCCAGTAAGATAAATAGGGGCAATTCACACCTCTGTTTGCACCTTACTGCTCCAATCTAGTTGAAAGTGAACAAGACAGCAGCACGTTCATTTGCTGTACTAGCCTGTCTTTAGAACCAGGAGAGAGAGAAACTTTGAATCAATGCTTAGATTCTGCAGACCAGCAGTTCTACAAGGAGGGCAGAATGCACAGAATACTAGGTCCCTAGATTGGGGCCACCTGGTTCTATGCCACGGTTTTCTTGACAAAGTTAATTTCCTTCTTAGTCAGAAGGCTAATTAAATGTACTTCTAAGGGAAACGATACCAAGAGTCTGATACATGGTCAAACCTTTATTTTTTATTTAAATAATCAATATTCTTCACTTTATTGATATTATGCTAGTTGTGTTAGCTTATCTCTTCTGAATAGTTTTGAGTTCTTCACTTTGAATTCATTTATTATCAGATAGTCATGAGAGAAGGATGGATCTAGACCTATTATTGCAAAGATATGGGGAACATCAGGCATGGAAACACCTTCTACTCATGCAGACCAGCAGTTCCTCTGTAACTTAGAGTCTTAGTTCCTTGGGGCACTTAAGCCTTAAGCGCCTTGCCTATGATTTGCCACAGTCAGTATGTGTCAGAGATAGGATCTGATATATCTATATATCTATATCGAGAGAAAGAGAAAAATAAAATTAATTACATACAAAGAGAATATATACATATATCTGTCACTTTCCAAGGCCCTTGCTTTGTAACAAAGAAATATAATTAAATAAGACAAATGAGGACATTAACTATGTCTGACAGTGTATGCCTCAATGTACACCCATAGTCTACCACTTCTGTCCTGAAAGGACACTCTAATAACCTTTTAAAAAATAATCAGAGGCAAGATATCTAACATAGAGATTAAATGATTAGAAGGTTTCAGTTTATCCAAGTCTCTCCATATCATTCACAAACCCCAAGATAGCATCTCTCCCGGCTTCCCTATAGGATATCAGTATACTTTGGTTCCTCCTCTACATGGATTGCCAAAGTCTTTCCCAGCTGCAAACATCTAGTCCCTGTTCTGGTTATTTAATGTCCCTGTCAGTTTATTTCATGAAAAAATGAAGTGTACGCTACTGGAGCTGTCATGCTGTCTGGATACACAGCTCACCTTTCACTTAGTTTTGGGAAAAAGGAGCTGACGTGATTTTGTAGTCAGCCTTGTTTTCTCCTGTGAATTTTACAGACCCCCCACTGCTCTAATCCTTCCTTTCTCTCTGACAAGGCTAGATTTCCATAAGACATTCAAGAAAAAGAAATAATCTCTAGTCCTGCGTCTCTCTTTTTGACATAGGACATTAGGAAGTGAGAAGTATTGGAGAAACAGATCTCTAGCCTCTAGCTTCCCCAATTCAATAGGACCCATGTGGCAAAGGTCTGTTTTATACTTCAGTTGAATATAGGGGCCAGAGGTTCACAGCAGGAAGAAATCTAGGGCTTTTGGTTCAACTTCTTCATTACATAGAGGAAGAAAAGGTCTAAAGTGTGGGAGCGACTTGCACAAGATCACAGAGGTAATCAGTCAGTGGTAGAACCAGGATTCACACCCAAGTCTTCAATTCCCAGACCTCTTTCCACAGCACAGCACCACCTCTTAGCATTTCTCATTGCTAGTGCATGGTGTTCATTTTACAGTTAGGTACATATATATCCAGAGAGCCTTTCAACAGATGTTAAATCTCTTAATATATTTATAAAATTCATATCTGTGATGTCTTTGCCTCATGTAGTCATCATTGACCAGTAATCATTATGGGACTCTTTTCTAAAAAAATCAATGATCATGTCTACTTTGAACATTAAGGTCTAGAGCAAGATAGACACACACACACACACACATACACACACATATACACAGATATATACCCACAAACACAAATAAATAAACCACAGTTCATTGAGAGCCTCCTGTATAAGAAATCTTCTCTGGGCACCCTCATATTGGAAGGGGATACAAAAGACATAGATAGCCTGCTTCCTGCCTGGGAAAAGAAGGGCAAGGACATATAAATGGAAAGTGAATGAGAAAAGGAGGAGGAAAGGAGGTGGGGAAGATGTTGGTACACCACAAAGTGTAGTTTCCCCTCTCTGTGATATCCGATGATGAATTTTCCCCACTGGAAGCTGGGAAACATTTTTATAATAAATGCCTCCTTCAAAAACAGGAATCACTGGAGCCAAGCTATTCAGTCATCCCTCTTACCTTAAAGAATTCATAATTTCTTCAGTCATGCAATTAAGTATGGATGGTCTAAAGACATTTGGAGTATTTGACTCTCAACTCATTGCTTTTAGCAGGATTTAGAAATGGGGCTAGTTAATTGCATGACAATTCTATAAGCTGTAAGGGAGATGAAAGAGATGAATAACATTTGCAAGTTGGGCCTGTTACGCTCCAACTCGGAGAGATAATTAATTCTTAGGTTTCAGAGCATCCTTTCATAATGTGTAAGGCATCTCCTGCCTGACTCGAGGTCGCGTATCAGTAGTGCCTCCCTAGGCCGAATCTGGGGGAGGTTTATTTAGAGTATAGTAAGCCCAGTGTGACCCATCCTCCCGTAATAGTCTGAAGCACACAGTAAGTACATTGCTGGGGCCGATTTTGAGAGCAATAAAACCAGAACGCTAGAAAAAGATCCCAGAATCTGAGGGGAAATGACATGAGCCACACATTAAAAAGAGGACCCCACTGAATGCCCAGTGGAACAATACACCAAACAGAACACGCTAGGAGTAATTGTTTTCAAATAACCAACTCCCTCTTCTTTTTGCTCTTCTCCCAATATCATAGACACAAAGTCCCATTGTTAAAGGGAGACACGACATTGTCTTAGGGGGCCCATGCCAGGGGCCTGGATTCTAGTCCCAACTCTACTACTAAATTCTTACTACTTCACTCTAGTTATTAGGGTAAAGAAACAGTTCTCAAATCTTTAAAGGATCCCTTCTACGTTCTATTTCGTAGACAGTATATCGATTCAACTTCCTATCAGAAGCCTTTCTAATACCTTTGATGCTCCATAGCGTTTCCCTCAATCTCTGTTTGTTAGGTTCCCCTGGGGGAATATAAGCTTCTTGGAGGTAGGGCCTGGGTCCCATACCTAGGCCTGACACACAGTAGATGCTTAATAAATGCTTATTGAATTGAAATGAAAATGTTGTACAATGGGATCCCTAAGCTTCCTCCTAAATAGGGGATTTGATGACTCCTAGACTCCAAGATATGAAGACATCTGTGTCTTAGTTTTCATATTGTTGTCATAAAATTATATATTTAGAGCCTCCTTGAGGCACCCTGTCATTTTCTAGAGGAAGCCAAGCCCCAGAGAAGTTAAGGGACTCGCCCAAGGCCGTATGAGTAGTAATCACAGAGAAGGGATTTAATATAAACCCAAGGCCTGTGACTCCATGGTCTGTGTTTTCTCCTCTCCGCCATACCTAGTCACTATGGTTGAGTCTGTATGTAAGCATGCGTATACCTGCTTTGGATGCAGTTTCTAATAATGACTCTGCCCTGTCACTGATCTATGTGCAAAAGTGACGAGGCTGACCTGTGATCAGCACACCCTATTTTCAGTGATTGTTTTACCAAGAGAACTGATGGATCTGTACTCCTTACACTCTCACTTAGTCTTCTACTTGACCAAAAGGGCACATTTTTAAAGTGGCTGATCAGTAGTAAGAGCAGTGAGCATTTGGTCTCTGACCAGGATCAATCCTGAAACTAGGAAGCTTTGAACTGACTTGAGTGTCCCAATGAGATCTCATTGTTATTTCTCAAAGAGATTTTCAAAAACTGATCCTTTGGTTGAGACCTCTGGTGCCCTTGGGCAGTTTCCTGCAAGATGAATGTCCTTTATACCCTGATTCATTTTCATCTAAGTTTGGATTTTTTAAATTAAGACAAAAATCTACCTCTACTGAGATTTGCTTCAACTAGTACTGGAAACTCACTCCCAGTGAAAACTGAGGCGATTAAAACAACAAAAACAACACATAGGATTTAAATGCTAATATGTCAGGACAGTACAACTTATTCGTTAACAGTCCATCTGATATACCACCAAAATGTTTATTAGTGCAATGTTTCAATCATTAATAATCATAACAGCAAGTGCCCTTGTTTACATTAGAAATAAGACTAACAGGATGGAACTAGTCTCAAGCAAGGGGCGGATATTGACAGGCCTGTGATTTCGTTGTTATTTTTCACGTGAGGAAAGCCCCTCTACCAATGCCATTTGGTATTTCTCCGCAACTGATGGTTTTAGAGAATTGTCTAGGGCCAACGTGTCCAACATACTGCACCCACCTGATGCATGGCAGCTTGTGATAATACTCCTCTGTGGCTTAAGCCAGATTAAAATGTAATTTAGAGATATTTTTAAAAATAAATGAAAACATAGTAGAACATAGATAATGTTAATGCATGGCTTTTGAAGTCAATATGTGGCCCACAGGATTGTAGAATTGAGTGGTTCCATTTCTAATTGAGTTTGACACTACAAGGCCTGAGCAGTACGAGGTTAAATGTCTTGCTCAGTGTTATAGAGGGTCCCATAACCAGTAATGTCAGAGGCAAGTCTTGAAGCCAAAAAGATGCAGATTCAAGTCTGTAATTGTAAATTACAATCGTGTAAATTGTTCCGATTCTGTATAATTCTGACTTCATTCATGTTTTCCTTAAGTTGTCTGAATGCCTCACGTGTGTCATTTCTAGCACAAGTTTACATCACATTCATATGCCACAGTTTCTTCAGCCATTCCTTAAATGATATACACCCACTCTTCAGATTCTTTTAGTAGTTGGTCCATGAATATTAAAATGAGTGGTATTACTACAATTGTAGCATTGCAAGAGCAAACAGTATGGTGGCTTTTCTTCTTATCACATCACCCCTTACTCAGTAAACTCCAATGGCTCCCTATCATTTCCAGGACCAAAGATGAACTCCTATTTGGCATTAAAGTTCTTCATAGCCTGGCCCCACCCTACTTATACATTTTTATTAACACATTACTGTTGTTGCTATTCCTTACATATGACCTTCTGTTTTCCATTCCTGTGCCTTTGCATTGGCTATTGCAAATGCCTAAAATGCTTTTTTTCCCCCCTCACTTCTCCCTGGTTACCATCTGCAGTAGGCCTTCCTTGATTCCCCATCCAGATTTTAGTGCCCAAAGATCAACCCAAAATCACCTTGTACCTGCTTAACACGTGTTTTGTTGTATCTTTCTTTCCCTGTCTTCGAGGGACTATTTTCTTTTGCTTTTATACATCCCCAGAGCCTAGCACTGTGTCTACTACATAGTAAGTGCACAATAAATTCTTGTCCATTAATTGAACTATGCTCTCAAGTATATTCATCCAGTCCTGATCTCTCTCCTGAATTCAAGCCCCATCTCATAAACTGTCTACTGGATTTCTGTACCTGAATATCCATAGGCACCTCATTCTCAGCCAGTCTACAGTGTCACTGATAATATTCCCCCTAGGTTCACTCATCCTGAATTTCACACATTATATGGAAGTAGTGAATGTCTTAGGAAATCCAGGGTTCCCCTTCCCCAGAAAGAAAGATCTGTCATTGAGCTGAACTGGGATCCTAAAGACCATGCCTGTATTTGTACTGCCCCTAGAAAGTGGCAGCCAGACTCTGCCCCATCACTGTGTTCTGCCAAGGGCTGGAGAAGCCTTTGAGGAAGAAAACCAGGATTCCAATCCTCACCAATGGAACTTGCTTATAATGTAGAGCGTGAATACATGCTCAGCTTCAGCTTGTATGAACACTTAAACTAAATCATTGCCACCCCCAGGGCAGCAGCTCTAAGGCTCCCGTGACAGATCCCTTCCATGGAGTGAGGAATAGTAAGGATGTTGGAAACGAGGGCAGCCTGGCAAATCTAGGAAGCTCAGTAGGATCTCCAGAATTACCTCTGCAGTGTGTCAGTGTTATTTAGTTTGAAGTGAATGCTTGAAACATCAGAAGACACACATGTACCAAAAAAACAGGTGGAGCATGCTAAATGCTTTGCAGTTAATTCCTGCCATGGCCCCTTTCCATGGGTGCAGAAACATGCACTGATTGTTTGTTTAGCCGGTGACAAGTATGCATTTTAAAACGAGATAAATCTCTCTAACTACTCGCATTTCATTTACTTTAAATGTGATTTCTAAGTTAGTGGCCAGATGATCCTGTGGAATCATGTATTTGTTTACATTCTCTACCACTTCTGTTTCATGCCTCAAGCAAAACCTTCACTTTAGCCCCTTTGGGATCATAAGAAGATATTGAGATTTTTGTGAAAGACAAAATGAACATTTAAATGGAATCATTGCTAATGAATGAATGTTAAGAGCACTAAGGCTGAAGAAAGTGCAGATGTAAAAATAGCAATAGAGAATTATAGTCCAGGTAGAATTGTCAGACGTGCCAGAAAGTAAATTTTGTAGGAAAGAATGTCACCCTAAAGAATAGGAAAACAGCATGATGGAGTCAAGGCTGGCCTTGGAGTCAGAAAGAGCTGAGTCCTTGTTGTGCCTCTGGTGTAACCTGTGTGAGCATGGGCAGACAAGTCAAGTACTCCCTTAGTGCCTTCAGACCACACTTTAAGTTACAGGCAATGATTTGCAAATCTGCATCAGGGGAGGTAGCTTTCATACTAGAAGTCCCCTCAGTGGATGAAATCCCGATTCTGGCTCAAAACCAGTTTAGGTATATCTCATGTGTATATGTATAAATGTACCTACACACACAGACACATAGGACATATTTATATACCTAGAACATGTCTACTGAAGATGACTGATGCTACTATTTAAAGCACTTTCGAGAATCTCTGGTTTTCCCTAATGCTTCATTTCCAAGAAAGACAAAGGAAAAATGTGAATTCTTTAAGACTCTCCTTTTGTGCTTCACTGTTACCACCAGAAGCTAGGAGGGAAAAGCATTTTGCCAAGTAGAAACCTTGGCTCTTCATTCACATGCATGAGAACGCTGTCAAACACTAGCCTGACTGTTAGGCCACCGTGATTATGTTAGACAGAAAACGATGTGGCTTTGGGGGAAAATACTTCACAGGTCCCTGTTTTTATTCACTTTCTTAGCAATTTTCTGGGGAAATTAGACATATCAAAATTAAAACAACAGCAAGGAAATCATTTACCAAGGTAAAGTGGAGGAAAGTCAATGTAGCAGTGGTTAGAGGCAGTAGTGGCAGCTTCTGTGCACTTGAAGCTCCTTTGTCACATATACTCAGTCAGACCATTAGCTGGGGCAGGAGGCCTGTAATCACTTGTCACATTTGCTTCAGAGCCAAAATGATGGGATGGAAATTGCGCTTGTGTATTTTCAGTGGGAAGGTAGCCACGGGGGAAGCTGTGACCGCTTTGTCCACACTTAAGTGTTACAGTGAATGACACTTCTGATATCTTGGAAAAACTCTCAAGGTAAAAGGAATGGGGCAGTTTGGTTAGCCTGCCTCTTTGAGGTCAGAAAGATTAGCTAAAAAGAACTGCTGCAATCACCACATTTTCTCATAGCAATCGAATAAAATGGTTTTAGAGTCCAATTTTACTCATCTTTTTGATGAATGCTATGTGGGAGCTGATTATAGACAGCCTCTAAGTTCTTGACTCTTGTCAATCAATCATCAGCAAAGCCTGTATTAAGCACCTACTATTTGCCAACCGCTATACTTAAGCAGTAGAAGTACAAAGGAAAGAATGAAACAGTCCCTACCTACAAGGAAGTTACATTCTATTGAAGGAGACCATATGTACTTACATATAAAATAGATATTAGATAATGGGGGATGGGAAAGCACTTACAACTGGGGGTATCAGGAAAGGCCTAGTGTTTGAGATAAGTCTTGAAGGAAAATAGGGATTCTAAGAGACGGAGGTGAGGGGGGAACAGCAAGTAGGCCAGGTTGGATGGAAGATAGAGGGCATAAAAGAGGGTAATGAGAAGTTTGCCAAGAAATATAGGCTGGAGTCAGATTATGTAGGGCTTTCCATGCTAAAATGAAGAATTTGCATTTTATCCTTTTATATAGAGATATATTCTTTTATATAAAGTATAAAACACATTTTATATATTTTATCCATTTAAGTAGAGGTAGGAGAGATCCACTGAAAGGTCCTGAGCAGCAGAAGAAGAACATGAGCTTAGGATTATTTTGGCAACTCTGTGGCAAATGGATTGAAGAGAGGAAAGACTGGAAATTAAGCTACAATTTGGAGGCAGTGTCCCAGGTGAGAGGTATGAGGACCCGACCTAGGATAGTGGTCAAGCAAAAGGAAAGGAGACACATTCTATTAGCTAATAATGGGAGGTGAGAGGGAAGAGTTGAAGATGATGCAAAATTGTAAACCTGGGTAACTGAAAACATGGTGATACCCCAGACAGAAAAAGGCAAGTTGAGAAGGGAAAGGGTGGGTTTAGGAAGGATGATAAAGAGCTCTCTTTTGGACATTCCTATCTCTATAGGAGGCCCATGTCAAGAAGTGCAACAGCTAGTTGATAATACAGGAGCAGAGTTGAGGACAGGGGTCAGAAAGTCATCTTCATAGAGATGATCATTGAAGCCCTAGGAGGTGATGAGATCACCAAATGAGAGGGATGAGGACAGAGTCTTCAAGTACAACCATGGTTAAGGGCTGAGGCACAGATTATGCTCCATCCAACAAAGTTAAGTGAAGAGTGCTCAGATAGTCAGGAAGAAAACCAGAAGAGCACAGTATTAGGAGAGTATTAATGTTTAAAAGCTGACCTTTGTGGCATCAAGATGTTGGGGATCCTTGAGGGGAGTTTTGGGCAATTCCCCAAATGTGATTCAGCCCAGTGCTCTCCTATTCTGCCCTATGCCAAGATCACACCCTGACAGGACAATAATCAGTTATGCCATGTCTATATCCTCAAAGGGAAGTGAACAATAAAAAAAAAATTGAGAAAATAAAAGGCTAATAACATTGCTTCCTCCCTTTCTTGAACTGGTTAGGGGACGGTGTTTTTGTCTCCGCCTCTACTCTTTCCCATAGGCTGCTCTCCTGTATCTAGAGCATATTTGTTGTTCATTTATACATATTGTCTTTATTTTTAGTCAAGCCACCTCTAACATGTAGCAGTCTCTGGACTCCATCTAGGATAAAAGTACCCCCTCTCCTATCTCCGATTCTCCTGGAGTGCTTTGTCAGTATCTTTCCTTTACTAGCCCTATCACACTCTACTTAAACGTGTATCTCCTTCCCTCCCTCTCCACCCCCACTCATATAAACACACACACACACACACACACACACTTCAGCAGAATGTAAGTTCCTTAATGGCAGAAATGATACCATTTTTCATCTTTCTGTCCTCAGCACCTACAACGGAGCTTGGCATACAGCAGACAGTAAACATTTTTTGAATGTAATACAACTTTCGTATAGTAATTGCCTCAATTCTCCATGTTACTTCTCATGTACAGACACAGCCCCTGAGCCATGTGGCATACAGTGCTGCTCAGTAGTTTCATAGTTACCTTGAAAGAGTGACAGTCACTGCAGAAGAACTTTCTTTACTAGCAGGTGGAAGCCAGCTTCATATTACTGACAGTGCCTCCCCATATTTAGAGACTCTATCTTGGCGAGCAGTTTTAGGTTCAAATTCTCTCTGATTTACTAGAATTTTCTTGCTTCTACATTTTATTGGATTGTTAAGAAATTCGGTCCTTATTATCCTAACTCATTTAAGAATGTTAAATTTCCCCAAATAGGCCAGAATCACTCTCCTTTTATATTATGGAAGTCTATTCTTAGCGTATTACTTCTAATGTTTATCTCCTAGAAGCATACATTTAGCACTAGTTTTAAAAGGTGCTGCCCACTTAAACCATCTCCAGGGAGGAATGTTGAGTATACCTAGGAGTACTAAAAGTTGAGTTTCTTTCCTGTATCAACTGCAACATGTTAGTAGAAATAGTGGGGTATGTACTTGACAGTATGACAATTCGCGCTTCCCTCCATAGGAATTAACTAAGATTTGTGCATTAAGAATAACATATGCTGTCTAATTATTTTCTCCACATACACATACAATTCATCTCTGGAACTCAATTTCATTAAATAAAAGAGATACTTATTGAGGGTCTCTTATGTATAGCATACTGTGCCAGTCACTAAAATATGTATAGAGGCAAATAATCTAATTCAATCCACTAAGCATTTCATAAGTGCCTACTATGTGCAAGGCACTGAGCATCCAAAGATAAAAGGGAAAAAAAATAACCTCTCCCCTCAAAGAATTTACCTCCTTCTCAGAAGATAGAATATGCAAGCAGCTTAATATATTTATGATAATTTGAGGAAAGAGGGAATCACTAACCACCTAGAGGATGAGAAAAGAGCCTAAGCCTCAAATACCACTAGAGATTCTAAGAGGGGGAAGTGAGTACAGACTGCATTCCAAGCATGAGGCCAACACGGCCTGTGCAAAGATATGGAGGTGCTATATGAAATAGTAAGGTCAGCAAACAGCAACTAGGCCAGTTTGTCTGGAACATAGAGGGCATGGAGGAAAATAATGTGAAATTTTGTCTAGAAAGGTAGGCTGAAGCCAGATTATAAAGGGCTTTCTCCACTAAAGTGAAGAGGCCATAGGGAACCACCTGTGCTTTAGGAAGATTATTCTGGCAGTTGTATAAGGAATGGAATAGAAAGGGGAGAGACTGGAAGCTGGGAGTCTAATCAGGAGGATGTCAAAATCTAAGTGAAAAATGATGAGGACTGAACTAGGGTAGTGTCCATGGGAGTGATGAGGAGGGTAGGAAATATACTGGAGATGTAGAGTGTATTTGACTACTGATTGGGTATGGAGTTGGAGAAAGAGAGAAGAATGAGGCTGAGGTTGTGAGCTTACCTCATGCCTTCAGCCAACATAGCGAATTTTGGAGGAGAGGGAATCCAGGTGGAGATGGGTGTCAAAACATTTAGAAAAAGCTAAATGCTGGAGGAGAAACACAAAGGAAGTACTATGGTAATAGAGAGGTGGGAATGATCCCTTTTGCTGTGAAGTTTCAGGAAGACTTCTTGAACGTGGCAGTCTTGGGAAGGCCAGCCATGTACAGCACACTGGACTAGTCGCTGAGGAAAATACTCACAGGCTTTGAAGGATGGGTACAATTTAGATGGCCAAGGTTAAGGGAGCAGAAACCCATGGTAAGTATTTTTAAAACAAGCAATTCAGCTGGACTGAAGCTCAGGAGAATATGAAATGAAACTGGACAGATAGGTTGGAGCTATACTTTAAGGACCCTGAACATAGGCCTAAGGAGTTTGGACTTGATCCCATACACTGTAGAGAATGAGATAAGCCATTTGACCAAAGGAGTGGCAACAGAGGGCAGAATGGTGTCGCACAGGTTGTGTGTGGTTTGTCCTTCATTCTCGAGGAGGATCATGATGTCAGGGAGATGATGGCGTGACTTGCAATTGGCTTTGATTTGAGTGAGGGAGGGCTGTGCGAAGTCACCAGCCTCACTTTCTCCTCCAGAGCTATCTGGGTCCAGTGGCCAGATATCGATCAGGACGACTGAAGATGGCTCAGGGGGATGCAGTGGAAGACCTTGACCCTTTTAAGCTAAGGTCTTCTCAGGTTGATTGAGAAAGGTGTTGCACAAAGCCAATTTCAAATAAGGCAAAATTTCATAGGAATGACAGCCATCCAAATGGCTGCCTCAGAAGATACTGGGTTCTCTGTCACTAGAGTTCTTTGAGACAAGATTAAATAACCGCTTGCCAGGGATTCCTTTTAGATATAGGTTTGGCCAAGTTTGATTATCTCTTCCAATTCAGAGGTTCTGTGATCAGAATTCTGCTTTAGGAAGAACACTGGCAATTGTGTGTATGCTGGATTGGCAAAAGAAAGATTAGAGGGAAAAATCAGTTAGAAAGTTATTGTATCAGTCTAGGTGAGGGGGCCAGAATCAGAGTGGTGGCAGTTAAACTAGAAAGTTAGAGAGAGAGTCTCTGTGCAGGTGAGATCAACAGGACTTCAATGTAAGCAAGGCCAGTGCTAAGTGAAAGAGAGGAGCAAAGATGGCTGAGTTTATGCTTGGATGATTCAGGGCATGGTGGTTCCGTGAACAGAAATATGGAAGTCACAAGGAAAAACAGGTTTGAGTTCCGACTTTGACTCCTGGAATTTGAGCTGCCAGTGAGAAGGCCAAGTAGAGATGTCCAGCAGGCGACTAAAAATGCAGAATCTACATTGGAAGGATTGTAGAAAACGACAATGATAATTATAGCTAATGTAATAGGAGCAAATGATATCGAAGTTAGGAGCTAGCTGAAGCTGTGGGAGTAAGTGAAAAAACCAAAGGAGAGAACGTGAAAGGCAAAGAAGATCGAGTTGGATACCCTAGAATAATAGGTACTTTCCCTAAAATAGCAGCACATTCATTCAGGTGCTTATTTGTTTATTTGTTTGCCTAGGTTTCTCAAAGTGATAGAGGGACATAGTGTACACACTTCACAGAGCAAAAGTGGTACTTCTGGGGAAGAAAACCTACAGCCATTTCCATGAAATGGAATATGTTCTGGAAGCTTCTACATTGTACGTGAAGCTGTCTGGTCATTCATATCAGTAGTTATGTGGGGCTTAAATAGAACTAGTGCTAAAACTTGTTCTTAGAAATTCAACTAAAATGTTTGTTCTGAGGAGCCTGAGCTCATCAAGTATGAAGCTAAGATCAATTTCTCCTGAAAATTATTAATAGTGAACTTGAAATTCCTGGAAGAATGTTGAAAAGATAGAATACAAATTTATTAAAGCTTATAATTGGTAATTAACCCCAATCACCCATCTCTGCAAAGGAAGGGGAAAGCAAACTTTCTCCTTTGGGGCCTAGCTTGATCCTTATAATTAGCATTCAGTTTCAGGGTCTTTCCATTTATAGTAGTCATTGTATATATTGTTTTCCTGGTTCTGCTTACTCCACTCTGTGTCAATTCATAGAAATCTCTGCATGCTTCCCATGAATATTTTTTTCATACTCATTGTTTCTTATAATGCAGTAATATTCCATTATAGTCATATAATTTGTTTAGCCAATCTCAGGCTGCTGAGAGTCTGCTTTGTTTTCAGTTCTACATGAAATGCTTCTATAAATATTTTCGTATATATAGGACTTTTCTGTTTGTGACCTCTTCGGGGTCTATGCCTAGTAGTGGGATCTCCGGATGAAAGGATATGGGCAATTTAGTCTTATTCTTAACAGAATTTCCAGTTGTTCTTCATAATAACTGAATTCCCAGCTCCACCAAGAGCATAATAGAGTGCCTGCCTTTTCACAACACCTCCAACATAGTGTAGGTACTTGATAAATTCTTTTTGATTGATCAATCGGGGCAGGGAGTTTGTAGGTCTTTTGCCATCTTTGAAAATCAGGACATTTTCCTATCTCCAGCCCTGTAGCACCTCTGCCCCTTACTAACAATAAGAATACTAGCTGTCTTGGGTTCTGATTCTGAAAATGATCTTTTTTTGGGGGTACATAACAAGATTACCAGAAATTCTCTTATTACACAATCTTGTTTCTTTTTCAAATCACTTTTCAATTTGATTCTATGTCTGCATCCTTAAAGAAATCATGGCCATGATTTTCTAAGGCGACTTTATTTGTTGTTGGCCCAAGCTATAAATGCCATATTGTGTAAGAAACAAGGCATGAGGGGGAGGGGACATCAGACAAGGTAAGCTTTATAGCTCTATTACTTTACTATGGAATAGCATTTGAGTTAATGGGTTGAAGTAGAAAAGTATTATTTATGGATAGTCCTTGTCCTTTTAAAATGTTTTTAAAGTTGATTTCAGTCCATGCTATGTAAATTTTTGCTGGGATCTTAAACATAAGGATCTTTGTGGTGACTGAAAAATTTTACTTGTCAGTATCTCAATTTTCTCACCTAACAATGGGCTTTCCATACGTTCACTTCATGAACATAAAGACAGACGATGTACTAACTGGCACTTGGAAATGTTTTTTGTACCATTAGAAGATCCACTGATTCAAGCAAAGGATACACACAAATGATACTATGTTACTGAGGGCTTGAATATCTACTAATATTAATAGGGGCTCATGTTTGCCTTTGGGAAGAAAATGACCTTCATTTGCAGATATGGGGATGGAACATAAAGGCTGAATCAAGAAGAAACTGATTTCTTGGCATGCACAGAGCACACACATTGGCTATAGATAAAGGCCAAAAGGCTGGGCCTATGGTTTCCTGCTAGGTAACCTGGACTTTGCCTTCCCGTAATTTGAAGCCTGCTGAGGTTAGCCAGCTTTGAAAATGGGAGAAAATTTGAGAAACTCTTGATTGTTTTTCCTCTTGGCTGTTTAAAACCTAATTCTGCATATTGAATTGGAAGGTTGCTAATTTTTTTCAGTCCTGTTCCTTCCAATTAAGTTGCAATTAAATACTTTCATTTAGTCACTAGAAGTTCCATTGTTAACGTAAAGTATGTGTGAATAGTGGGGTGGGGGGTGGGGCAGGAGGGTGAGGAAGAGGGACAGCGTTCTGGTTGAAAGTTCTTTTATCTGGAGTAAGAGCAATCAGCAAACAGAAGTCTGGAAATGGCAGAATTTTAAAAATAAAAGATCCTAGAAAATTGCCTGGTCCCCTGGGGAGGTGAAGAAATAAAATTGGGATTTTTAGCTTGATTTGAGTTTGATTTATGAGCTGCTTGTTGTTAACAGGAGAAGAATAGGATTTACTTTCTAAGGGAGAAAAAGTCTGGAAAATGCCTTCTAGTTCAGGAAGGTTAACCAAAAAAACTGTGGTAATAATTGGGACTTCTGGAGCCAGCAAAAATCCCTGAAAAATTGTGTCACTGAATTATATAGTTAAAAGTACAGTGTCATTTATATTTTTGTATTTTATTCATCTATATGTATACACACAACACATAATTTTGGAGTTTTTATGTAATTTTTAATTCCACTTAAGAAAATGATCTAATAAATTCCCACTGGTCTAATTCTCACTTTCGGTGGGGAGTGGAAAGGTGTGTATATGTGTGTGGGTATATATATGTATATGTATATATATGTATGTACATACATACCCACATATATGTATATACACACACATATGCACATACACACAGTTATATGTGTACATGTTATATGTGTATATATTTATGTATATATGTATATGTGTGTATATATAACATACATACACACAAACACAGGAGATTCAGGAAGAGAAAGAGGGATTTTCTCCTCTTAATTCTTGTGAAGGAAGGCCTCTTGTCAACATGCTCCCAGACATGAGAGGAAAATTAATCCAACTATTTAAAAGAGGGGGAGAAGACGTATAATGCATACTCAATGTAATATTTCAATCATTATGTCAATCAGAAGATTTGTGGTTCATTTGCATGAACAAGTACCAAATACTTGATTGAAATTAACAATTTTAAAAGGGAAAAATTCAAAATCGCATAGATTAAGTGAACGCTAAATGAGAAAAAGGAAGATGTTGTTTACCTTTTACTGCACTGGTTAATATTTCAGTAGATCTGGGGACCCAATAATGTGTAACCTCTCCCAGGACATTGAAATGGAGTTATCTTTTAATGTCATTACTGAAAAAAGGAACTAGACCATTGAATCTTCATGAAGGCTCAAACTCTAGCAGATCCTACCCAACTAGAATGGCTTAAGAGCAGGCATAGGGACAGACTGTGCACTGGGGACCAGCTTAGCTGAATACAGAAAGACCCATACTGAGGATAGGCCCAGAGCGATGAATTCTTCAGACCTCACAACTCACAAAGACCATCTACTCAATCATAGAAGATTGTGATCTCTATAGAAGGGGGCATTCATACCAATGGCATCACAGATTCTCAAAATACTTTAGTAGGGAACAGGTCTCTTAACTATTACCTTGAACAAAAGGTGGTTAAAGGAAGTGGGTCTCTCTAAATGGCTCTCAAACAAGTCTTGGCTCATGTATTTCATTATAACATAACAATATTAAATCTCTCTTTCACAAGTTGTTAAAGTATAATTAGGTATTGTTGAACCCAGCAATGAAAATAGCTCATAAATGGTTATAGTGTCCCCATCATTAGAAAGAATACTAAAGTATCAGTTTTGATTAGGTGAGTTTATTGTTTGGGACAGAATCCAGGAACACAAAATAAGCTTAAGTCCTTCGCTGACTCTAATTATGATGTTAAAAGGAGTCAAATGAATGGTATACTTTTATGGGTGTCTTAATTTTTACCAGTGTTATTCCATTTTAAGTGTATTTTTCTTTAATTCAGTAAGCATTTAATGGTATTCAATATTTTTCTCGAACATAGACACATACACATTTACCATACTCTTTCCCATTTTGCCATCGTCATTCTAAGATGGAACGTATTCCCTACAAAGGGGCATATAAATGCATCCTATTCACACCTTCTCATCTTGTGTTACCCCTGCCTGAATCCTCTCATAAATCCTCCATAGTGGATCAATTCCACGTGCTGAAGACCTCTAGGTCTTTTCGTATTTTACGGGGAACTAGTTCAGCACTTGGGCTGAGCTACTACAGTGATCTTTCACACATCATGGAGAATACCCAAAGTACCACAAGATCATAAAAGGGCAAATGTCCTGATTTTCAGTAAAAGAGCTAGAAAGTTATAGGCCAGTGATTCTTTCTTTAATTCCTGGTAGAATTCTAGAATATATTATTATAGAGATAGTTAGCGAACACCTAGAAAAGGAAATAGTGATCACAAAGAACCAACGTAACTTGGCTAGCACATAAAAGACTTGCTAGAATAACATTATTCCTTTTGTTGACAAGGCTATTAGGTTGATCAATGAGGGAGATGATGTAGATATAATATTAGTACAGCATTTAACAGAGTTAAGTTCACAGCACAATGCTTGTGGAAACAATTAAGATGTACTATTAAGTGATTGAATGGCTAGACTCAAAGAGTAGCCATTAGGCTTTATGTCAAAAAATCAACTTCACAAGTACAGGACAGAGGATGTGTAACTAGATAGTAGTTTGCCAGTCTGGAGATTTTCATGGACTATAAGCTCAGTATGTTGACAGTGTGATGTCGTCAAAAACTCTAATGGTTAGGGGTAGCTGCACTTGACCTCTGTTTGCCTCAGTTCCCTCATCTGTAAAATAGGGATAACAGTAGCATCTAATTCCCAGTGTGATTGTAAGGATCAGATGAGATAATATTTGTGAGAAGATCTTAGCACAGGACCTGGGACATAGTAAACACTATATAAATCCTTCCTCCCTTCTTCCTTCCCTAATGGATTTTGAGGCTGCTATTGAAAGAGTTAGACTTTCAGTTCAGAACTGGGATGATGATAATTCCACTGTGATCCACCCTGGTCAGACCACATCTGGAGAACCGTTTTGATTTCTGGATGCTACAATTTTGAAAGGGTGCTAATATGCTGTAGCACATCCAAAGGAAGGCCAAGAGGATAGTAAATACCTTCAAGATTGACTAAATGGGGAATTTTAGTCCACAGATGACTTGGGAGGTAGGGAAGGTGTGTGATAGTTGCATTCAAGTATCTGAAAAGTTGTTACTTGGAAGAAGGGTTAGGCTTGTTTTGCTTGACCCCAGAGGGAAAAAGTAGGAGGGGAAGAATAGCAAATAAGCAGAAGTGTATGTAATCAAAAGTTTCCTAACAATTAGGAATGGTCTCATTGGAGAATGGTTAAACAAATTCTGGTATGTGAATGTTGTGGAATAGTAATGTGCCATAAGAAATAATGAATATGAAGAATATAACAACATGAGAAGACTTACATGAACTGAGGTCAAATGAAGTAAGCAAAATTTATATATTTAATATTTATGTATATACATACATGCATATATACAGTGAATAATATATACAATTACTATTACAATGTACAGGCATTGCTCATTTTATTGTGCTTCAAAGATATTGTATGTGTATGTTTTTTTAACAAATTTGAAGGTTTGTGGCAACCCTGTGTAGAGCAAGTCTATTGGGGCCATTTTTTTCTAACAGCATGTGCTCACATCATGTCGTTGTGTCACATGTTGGTATTTCTAGCAAAATTTCAAACTTTTTCATTATTATTATATCTGTTATGGTGGTCTGTGATCAGTGTTCCTTGATGTTACTATTGTAATTGTATTGAGGCCATGAACCATACCCATATAAGATAGTGAACTGTGTGTTCCAATTGCTCAACTGAGACACAACAATATTGAAATTGGGTCAATTAATAGCCCTACAATGGTCTCTAAGTGTTCAAGTGAAAGGAATTGTTGATCGATGAGGCAACCTTTGTTGTTGTCTTATTTTAAGAAATTGCCACAGTTCCCCACCCCCAACCCTTGATCAGTCAACAGCAAGGCAAGACCCTCCACCAGCAAAAAGATTACAACTCGCGAAAGTTTCAGATGATGGTTAGCATTTTTTAGCAATAAAGAGTTTTTAATTAAGGTGTGTACATTGTTTTTAAGACATAATACTAGTGCACACTCAATAGACGACAACATAATGTAAACAAACTTTTATATGCACTAGGACAACAAAAAATTCATGTGACTCGCTTTATTTAGATTTTCACTTTGTTGTAGTAGTCTGGAACCAAAGCCGTGATATCTCTGAGATATGCCTGTAAATGGAAATAACCACCACCACCACTCATGATATAATTACAGTGACAAAGCTTGACCTTAAAGAAGGAATGTGAAAAATCTGTCTCCTTCCTTTCTTTGTAGAGATGGGGGACTACTGGTATAAAACACTAAATATGTTGTCAGATTCGGCTGATGTGCTGGTTAGTTTTGTCAGTCTGCCTTTTCCCCTCTATTTCTATCATTAGTCATGAGAATGAGCTCCAAAATCTGAAAAAGTTTAGAAAGAAATTTATTAGGTTGTTTGGTAGAGGAGGAAAGAGGGAAGAAGGCTCCCTCCCTAGTCTCTGCAAGGCTTACATTACACAGAATTTCAGAGAAAAACACCTGCGTGAATAGCACCAGGCAGTTAAGCTATTTTGAGGAGAGAGCAGTTCCTAGGCAAAGTCCATTGAGATGTACATCAGTAAGCATAACCATTCAAATTAAGGTCAACGGAAATATAAGCATAAACATTCAAATTGGAGGATTCAAAAATGCATAGACTAGACCCAAAACAATACCCCAGTGAGATATTAACCATTCACTGCAGCCATCTAACTTGGTCTGGGACCTTTTCTGTAAGATTTTGATTTCGTCCAATTCTAGTCACATCAAGCAAGGTTCAAACAATGTTAATGTTAATAAATAACATTTTCTGAACAACATAATAAAATATTTCCCTACACTATCTTATTCTTTATTCCAGAGAATGGCTCTTGGAGTAGGTGAGGGGGCAGGGAAATATATTGAGATGAAGCCTAGATACAAACAAAAAGGTATCGATGATGTTTTCAAATGGCATGGGAACAGGAAATATCTGGTTCTCTCTCTCTGGAAGTATTCAAGCAAAAACTGGTAGGAAATTTGTGGAGGGTATGCTCATTCAAATACAGATTAGACTCCAAGGCCTCCGAGGTCTGTGCCAACTCTGAGATTCTGTGATTCTCATCAATGGTCTTTCACATAGCCCCTATGGCCTTTTGGAGCAATTTAATTATCACTACCTAAATATCTCGTGTATAGTGTGAGGGGAAAGGAGAAATTGCTGACAAAAACAAAGAAGCATTCCTCACACTCTCAGGAAAAAAAAAAATAAGAGCAGATTTGTTCTGGAGAAGTTTTGTTCAGCTCACGTAGACATGGTATAAATATGCATGTAATATCATGCAGTGAGCTATCTTTTTGAAAAGCAGTTTTCCCCAGAATAACATCACAGCAGCATTCAATCCATTTTGTCACTGCTATCCAATGCCATCTCACTTTTCCTCAGTGATACACCACTTTTCAGCCAAAATGATATTTATTAGTTAGGATGAGTCACCTCCTTTGCTTACCCCCTCTGCCCACAGGCTCTTTTTGAATCCTCCTCTAGATGTACTCTAGAATATAGTTGGGCTATCTCTAAAAAATTCATATTATTAAATTGGCCTGCAAATATTTTAACTACTCATCTCATTATTTTTTCTCTTAACGTGCTAGATAGCTGTGAGTTACATTTTTTTTCTATAAATAGTAGGAATAATATTTGCAAGTCTTGCATCTCAAAGCCATTTTCAATAAAGGTTGCAGTTTGGACATTGATGTTCTTCCATGCTTAAAAACCCAATCATTATGGGAGCATTTGAGTCAGATCATCGTCCCCTGAGTTCAGTCGAGTGCCTTTGGAAGCTCACCAGTAGACTCTTCCTTCCACCCAGAGTCAGCTAGGATGGTTTAGGGATCCAGGGACCTTAATAAGACGACATCCTAGCTTTCCAAAATTTCCGGAGACAAGCAGTTCACAACCTTCTTCTCTAAACGTTTCGAGTGCTGAACAGTTCTCCTGAAGAATTTCTTCTTTATACTTAACCAAACCAAACCCTTCATGTGACCTGAGCCTGCCTCTTATTTTTTTTCCCATAATTGGGATCAAGGAGAAATTTCAATATCCCCTTTAGAACAACTCATCATATATTTGCTTATCATTCATAACTGACATCCCTTTCTTCAAAGAAAGCATCCCAACTCTTTCTTCAGAAGTCCCATAGCCCTACCCATAGCTACTTGTAACACCCCCTACCAGCACTTGCCTCCAGCTCCCCAAACACACCCAAACACACACACACACACACACACACACACACACACACCCAAACACACACACACACACGCACTCCTTCAAAGCAACTCTAGCGGGACTTATCAGGGTCTGTAACACTATGGAGAGGCAACAGAAGAGAAATCAAAGGCAGGTTGCCAAGAAAGAATCTAGACTAGTCAATCTGTCCTTCTTGATGATGCCTGAACCATATCCCAATGGCACCACTTTTTAAAAAATTATTTTAAATTCGTACTGGTGAGGGGCAGCGTGGTAAGAGTAGAAAAATAGCCAAACCAGAATGAGTAAGATTTGTGCTCAATTTCCTGCCTCTGGACCAGTGATTGCACCTCTGAGTACTCGGGATTGGCCAATGTCCAGAACCCTGAGGGTAACTCAGCAGTCTATCTGGGCTGGCCTCCTCCTTTCCTCCAGACAGTATCCTGGTTCCTGAATCCTGCCTCTGATTCTGTTATGATGAACGCCATCATTCTTAGTATTTGCCCCTGGCTGGAAGTGGCCACAGGGTTTCCTTCACCGGTATATTTTTCTAAAAGGGAATCCTCTCAGGACCTCTCACCATGGTCCTCAGAGATCAAGCTCAGAAACTGAAGTGTTCTTGGGGGAGAGGAAAACAATGGTCTCATGCTGATTTTTCACCAAGGGACTATGAAATTGCACCAGAGAAAGAGTCCTTAATAGGGAAACTGTGGAACACTTAAAAAATGACAGATCCCCTCAATCAAAGCACCAAAATGAATTTAAACTCAGCTTCTCTGCTGTGTTAGGATTGATACTGTCAGATCATTGTCAATGGAGCTGATTTTCCTTTTCATTAACATTTCCTTTTTCAATTTGGTCCTTTGTTCTGCTTGTTTGCTTCTTGGTAGAGCAGCAAAGATGCTTATCACCCACAAGTTTCTGAATGATTGCAATTCTTGACTTTTGTAAAAGGCTGTGCCCAGTAATAGGTGAAATGGTAGGAAGTAGATCAGCATAACGCAAATGATTCTTGAGAGTCTTGGCTTCAGAAAATTGCCATTAGATGACCTTTGGCCAGGAAGTCGTTATCTTATGCAAACATTTTTGGTAGCATACAAAGCATATTAAGACCACTTTAAGAGTAGGTCAGTCTCTGAGCTGGATTTGAATCTTTATCTGGGTGAACTGGAACCAGGCACTTTCCCTCCCCTCCTCTGGCTCAACTGGAAAATGAGGTCAGACTAGATAAGGTAAGAAGGCATTGAACTACACGCCAAGCACCTTGCTATAAATCTAGGATTCTATGAGCTCAAGTTGATGGTATTTGGAGTCAGAAGACCTAGGTTCATATCCTGGCTCTGCATCTTGATCCCAGCATGCATTTAGGCATGTGACTTCCTCTCTCATGCTTCTAGTTTCCTCTTCTGTAAAATGAAGGGAGTTGGACTAGATCATTTTATGGTTTCTCCCAATTCTAAATCTGAGTTCCAGATCTCACTTGTATAGTTCAGTTTTAGTTCATCTCCCTCCTATATCCCTTGCCTCTCCTCTAGCTGCTAGCCCCAGCCAGTTTAGGATCTTGGGAAGCCGGTTCTTCCCCTATGCTGTGAGGGTGAAAGAGAAAAGGAAGAACCTGTGCTAAAGGAAATCTGCAAATCCTAGATCCCTCCTGTCACTAATGGAGAGGGACTTATTTATATTTGAGGGACAACCATTTGTTTCAAAGCTCAACTTTTGACCCTTTCTACTTTCACACATGAAAAGGGTTGGGCTGGAGGTAACTGCAAAAACCAAAACAAAAGAACAACATAGCCTGAGTGCCAGCTGCTCTTTTTGAACCTTCTACCTTTGGGACTTAGTTGGTGCCCTTGGGTTCCATGGAAGCACCTGGTGCTTCTATTTCTAATTTTTTAGTTAGAACAAATGGTTGGGAAATGATCAGACGGGAAGTACGTCATCAGGGTAAGGTTGCAATGTGGCTATAGTATCATACATTTTAATATTCATCTATTTCAAAGAGCCTAATTGATTGGTTTAGACTGAGAAAGGTCATCTGAGTATCCCTTGTGTTAGGTTTATAGTTAGTGTGCATGAGTCTTTCATAGGAATTTGTTTCCTCACATATACAGAAAATGCAACGGTTACTGTTAAAAACAAAACAAAACACCCAACAACCTTGGCTTTTGTAGAGGTGTTGATTAGATGTATTTTGTTCCCAAAGTTTTCTTTGTCCTAGGTAATATGCAAAAAAAATCAAATTAAATAAAACTACTTTTAGAATTCTCCTGATAGCCTGGGGAATTTAGGAAGAATAGAATGGGAACCTCCTACTGGGAAATCCTAAAAAATTTTACATGATTAATTTAAAATGCATTAAAATTGAATTTCCATAGGAAAGAGCTCATATAGATACATGAATTCAATTTAGGTTAGGAATAAATGCATTTTAATTTGGGGGTAAAAATGAAACTTCTTAAATGTCAGTACTTATTCTGAACTGCAAAGTTTACGTTAACGTATTTATAGTGTGATTTTGATCACTATGAATTGAGCTGAATCTAAAGGGTGGTATGAATCCTCATTCGCTGATGACATGCTTTGGAGAGAGTGACAAGTTTTGTTAATTTTTTTCTTTTCTTTTATGTAAGGTACTTAGTCATAGTTATTCAGCCCTTGATTAGCCTGGAATAGAAGGGTGAAGTATTTTTGATCATCAATCACAAGAATGCTTCTAATAGATTGTATGCATAAATTAAGATGCCAGTACTTTTGATATGAATATGACGTGTTGATATGAAATAAGCTGATTTTTTTGATAAATAGCACAATCGTCCAGTTTCTCATATTATAGGACATCTGACATCACTAACCGTATATTTTAATTGTATATTTGTAATACAAAATATCCAGAAAGTTAAAGCTAGAGTCGACTGTCATTTCCTTTGCTCTATAAAAATCTAATAAGAGAAACTATTCAGATGATCAGATTTTGTTGCTCATTCTAAATAAGAGAACTATTTCCCCACTTTTACAGGAAAACAAAGCGCACATTGTATTATAACAGTCTTTTATAGTCGTGCTGTTGATGAGAAGTCATTTAACAAAAATAACTTTTCTACTCATGCTTTTGAGACACTAAGGCTTATTAAATTGCCCCTCATAGGTCTCTGAAGGCTCCTCATAAGGCCATACCTTTCTAGAACTTAAGCAGCATACTCACTAGTAGGATCAGGCCTTTCCTTTTGATTAAGAGTGCCAAACATTTACTTTTGATTGATTTTCAAAGATTCACTGTGGAAAGAGTTGAATAAATGAGTGAATGGACAGGACAATCAATTGGCAAATCTCCAGGTTGGCTCTGGGGATGTGAAATCCATCCAATATACCTTTGTAGATGAAATAAATGGAGATAAGAGTGTTAAAACCAGTTTCCCTCTGAAGCTTTCCCAGCTACTCAGAAAAGAGAAGGGAACCTATGACATGTGTAGTATAACAGACAGACCACTGGCTGACTGAAAGAATTTGGTTATTTTTCACCAAGAAAATCTAGTCACTTAAAGCAGGAAATGTAATGTAATTCTTCTCAAAATGATCTACTTATGTGATTTTCTTTTCTCATTATGCCAAAATCCTTGTAAAGTAAGGAGGTAGCATGACATTAACTAAAAATTTCAACGGTGAACAAAAGCAGATCTTTTGATTGTTCTTACCTAAATTCCAGGTGATATGGTGTTTTCCACATGCTCATTTATAACTTGGATGATAAAGGAGATTTTGAGAAATGAATACTTCTTTGCTTAAACCTTGTCAGTCAATGTATTTTCTTAAAAAAAGTTCACTGATGCTTTTTTGTTGTGTTTTTATGTCACAGCTATTTCTAGAAATATTCTTTTGTAACAAAAAAAAAATAAAGCAAAACAAGCATTCATTAATCATCTATTATAGGGCTCAGATTCTTATAATCTAGCCACTGCTCAGATTCCTTAAGAGTTTACTCCATATGACAGATGTTGTAATAAACTTTGTCTTAACTGAAAAAAAAATCATCTATTGTAGGCCAGGCAATTTAAAAAAAAGTTAAGTATAAACACCCATTATGGTGACCATACCTGATAAAGTATGCAACATTTTATCCCCCACCCCATGGTCCTTTGACATTCTGCTGAGAAGATGGAAGTTATCTTTTATTTTATGTTTTCCAGTGCCACTAACAGTTTTCCAGTTGCTCAGAATTTTGCACTTAATTGGAGGAAATAACAGTCTTCTGGAAGTACTTGGTCACTTTGCAAATATTATCTCATTTGATTTTTACAATAACCCTGGGAGGTAGGCACTATTATTATCCCTACTTTATAGTTAAGAAAACTGAGGCAGACAGAGGGTAAGTGACTTTCCCAAATGTCTGAGGCTGGATTTGAACTCGTCTTTCTGAATCCAGGACCAACAATCTATGCACTGCACCACCCAGCTGCCTTTACACATAAAAGGAAAGCATGGATTTCTTAAAAATCACAAAGTCAATCAATGCTAAAGCTGAACATAACTAAATTTCTTAACAAGTCTAACATTGTAGGTTAGGTGGTACACTGGATAAAGCTCCAGCTTTGGAATTGGGAGGACCTGAGTTCAAATGCGGACTCAGACACTTGACATTTACTGACTGTGTGACCTTGGGCAAGTCATTTAACCCCAATTGCCTCAAAAAAAAAAAAAGTCAACATCATTATCTATAGTAGGAATCACATTATTTAATTTTTTTCTGAAAAAGACTTAAACATCTGTGTATGTGTTGTGTAAATCTAGTTATCTATCTAAACTCAATAGATTAGTTGCTCATATAAGTGTATTTGCACTCAGAAATCATACACATCATGCTCTTAAATTTTACTCAACAAATTTTGGACAAAAATAGATTATTTTGTTCTTATTCAATTTCTCTTGGCTACGAGCACAATACTTCAAGGATCTATAATTTTGTCTATGAATTCAGATGCATTCCCAAAGGCAGACTTCAGAGCTGGTATTGCTGAAAAATTCATCATCCTGTCCTAATGATGGCCAGCCTAATCATACCTTTGTCCTCTGAGAATAGCTAGGCTGGTCCTCAGACAACACAGGCAACCAGGCTCACATTCAAAGTCTATCTAGTTTGGCCAGTCCTTGCCCTTCACTGGCATAGCTTCTGAGGAACCAAGTTTGCTTCCATGCCAAGATGAGGCATCCATCAATCAGGACGATCATCATAAGGAGAAAGGAAAAACAACCAAACCTTTATCCTCTTTTTTGACTTAGCAGTTGAGGACACGAGTGGGGACACTATGGGAGGCTTAGAAATAGGACAGTTAAGTATGTTCCCTTATATATATATATATATATATATATGTATGTATGTATGTATGTATGTATGTATTAAATGATAAGAACTCTAAAATACCTGGCCCTTAGAAGAATATTTTTTTTGTTGTTGTTTTTTGTAAAAGGAGGCAAAATGGCATCAAACAGGTTGATTCTACCACGTAGCCCAATTCGAAACTTAAACCCTCTCAAGTAGCAGACATCTACAAAGTACAAGGCAGTTCTAATAGAAGAAATACATATTCTTTTTTTAAAATACAATAAAGAAAATCACTTTTGCTTCTCAAGAATCCTTCTTTCTAAAATCCTTCCTAGTACAGGAGAAAAATGAATGCTTTTACCCAAACTCAAGATTCATGTTCCTGAATGAGATTATTTCTCAGAAGCAATTCAGAAAACTTCAGTGTGCAAGTTTATTGTTACAAGATTTGCTTAAATATAGACTATCAAACTATATGTTGCTATTTAGAACACTAGAATTAATGTGATTGTCCGTATGCTACAAATATGCAGAAGTTCCTTCTCTTTTGGTGATGAAAAGGAATCTTTGCTGTTTCTCTAGTCCAGAAGTGACCTCATGTGCCTGGGTTGGAAGGGGAGTAGCCCTCAAAGTAGAATTTGCTAGTACAAAGTGAGGCTTTATTTTCAAACTTGCCCCTGATTTCTTTTAGACAAATTCAAGTCTCTAAATGTTACCTGAAGGCAAAGCTGACAAAAGTTTGCCCCTGCTGGGGTGATTTTGTATTTGATTGCTGTCTGACTAGAGAAGGTTGCTTTGAGTATCATTCAAGTCAGATTTTCAAAGTGTGGGCTGGTGGAGATTATCTGTGGAATCTCTTCCCTTAAGAAATGAGAAACAAAAATGCTTGGATTAGAGTTCAATTTAAGTGCTCGTGGAAACAAACTGAGCTTTTTCCTTTGTACTTCCCCTAGGGGGACAGTTACCATCAGAGTCATCTTAGCATTTACCTCCATCTATGACTTGATTTCATTTCAGAGAGTTAGTTACCTTTACTGAAGAAAAGCACGAAATGGCATTTCCACCATACTTTGTCAAGATTATTTGGTTTGAGCCCCTCAATAGCTCTGCTTAAGACATTATTGCCATTTTACAGATGAGGAAACTGAGGCTCAGAGGGGGGTGAGTGACTTGCCTGTGATACCACAGCTTATTAAACTTATTAAAGTGTCAGTGGTAGGATTCAGACCCAAACTGTATGACTCCAAAGCTTGTCCTCTCTCCCTTTTGCTACACTGACTCTCTGGAAAAACATGTCCCTCCAACATTTTGTATTACCCTCTCCCCCTTGAAATCTTTAGCTTCCTTCACTGTTCAGCTCAGGGCCTACCTCTTGTGGGAATCCTTCAGTGATCCTGCTACTCACAAGATTCCTTCAGCTCAAGTTCCCTGGTATCTACTTACCCATTCCAAGTTTATTGTGTAGAATAGAAGCTCTTTGAGGGCAGTGTTTTTCATTTTTGTCTCTGTATCCCCACTATCTAGAATAGTACCTTGCACATAGTAGGTGCTTAATAAAATACATATTGAATTGAATTCATTTGGAATTTTCACTTATGTCTCTCTGGTTTATCTAGAGCTATATTGAACATAAAGTTCTAATGAAGCAGTTAAGTTTTAATTACATTCAATTTAGAAAATTCATTGTTGCATATTAATAGAATGTTCTAAAGACACAGTACAACCACTAAAACTGACATATACATGTATGTGTGTGACATTTCATATACATTATGACATATGAGCCTAACTACAACCCTGTCAGGCAAATACCTCCATGTATTATCATCCCCATTTTACAGATGGGGGAAAATGAAGCTCAGACAGGTCCTACTGGTGGTGTCAGAAGCAGGACTCAAACCCAGGACTCATGGAATTTCAGAGCTGGAAGGGAACTCAGAAACCATCTAGTCCAGCCCATACCTGAACAAGAACACTCTTATAGCATCCTAGATGTGTGCCATGTTAATTTTTCAGTGCAAAAACTCCTCTGTTTTACATAGCCAATATTGTCTTACTTTCTCTTTTATGATTGCCTCTACCCTCATTTCGGTTAAGAATGCTACTCCCAACCATAGTTTGGGCTTGAACTGTACCTCCTATTATCTTTTTTTAATCATTTTTTAACCTTTTATGTTTAAGTTGCTTATCCATTTAGAACTTTTTTTATAACATATAGTAGAAGATGTTGATCTAAATCTCCAAATATAGCCAACTCCATTTTGAGAAAGCAAGCGAAACCCCATGAAAATTCATAACATTACATTTGATGGCCAGTGAAATTTTTCCTCGCACCTATGCCAAGATTTTTAATTTTGAAAACCTTTTCAATTATAAATACGAAAGTCACTATGGCATAGTTCAGAGGGGAAAAACACCACTAGATTTGGGGTCAGAAGATCTGTGTTCAAATTTTCATTTCCCTACATGACCTTTGTGATTTTGGGCAAATTGCTTTCCCTCTCTAGGCCTAAGTTTCTTCCTCATTGAAATGGTAGAATTGGCCTATATGACCATGGAAATCCCTTCCAGTTCTAAATCTATGATCCTAAATACTTTTAAGAAAAGACAAATTACAGTACTTTTACCTCATTTCATTTGATTTAGGATGGCATGACCCTATGAAGGCTAAAATGTGACTGTTACTAGTTTTCAGAAAGCAGTACAAAGTCAAAATTTGCTGGTTTATAATTGCTAGTATTTATGCATTCTGGAGACTATAAGTCTGAGGTTTGGGGGTTTTTTTTGCACAATTATGAAGACATATATTGGTTCTTTTTATCTGTCCCAAAATTCTGGGACAGATAACTATTAATTGTAAAGTTATCTCTTTCACATTTAGTTTTAGCCTTTATCACAATCCAGGTTCACACATATAACAATGCAGTGTTTTAGCAGGGAAATGTTTTCTTTTTATTGGTACTGGTTAACTAGATTAAACAAAACTGTATTTTATAATTGACCTTGCCATCATATTCTTGACTTCTAAATTCCTGTACCTAGTAAGGGTCATGATTTTTTCTGTAGATAGCATCTCTGTAAATTTACTGGAGTGTGACATTAATGATACAGTATCCTCCAAACTGGTTTTACTTTATGAGCCACTGGGTCAGAAGGACACAGGTGAAAAGATGGAGATTATGTCTCCCAAGCTGTGATCACATCAACACCTTCAGCAAAAGTTCTGTGAGTGCTGGAAATCTAGAACGGGAAAGAAAGAATAGATATTCCCCCCCCACCCCAACCCACCCCATATAGTTCACCAGAAAGTAACATCTGTGAAGCAGGATGCTAATTTAGCATTGTGCTTTTGATATTTTAGGACCAGGCAGAAATGTTAGAAATAAAACTGTACATGCCTCAGAAAAGTTTTAGTTATTAGTTTAGCCCTGTGGCTATCAAAATTGTGAACCAGTTTAAGCACCTCTTTCCTTGAATTCTATTTCTGTGACCTGCCCATGTTGATATTTTCCTTCTTTAGGGACACACTGTCTTTGCCACGTAGCACTCGATTCTCTATTTCTATGTACTGGAAAATTTAACCCTTTAGCATGCAAAATCTGTAATTCTGATATCCCTATATCTATGTGTTTTATGTCTGTCTGTGTCTTCACTTCAGTATTTCAAAAATCAATTATTTCTTTGGCATGGGCATTCCCCTTCCAAAAGCATTCAAATTTGTAGATGGTCTTTGAGAGTTGCTATGACTGAAAAGTTCATTCCCCTGGGGCCAGCCAGATCAGTCTCTCTGAATTTAGCTAGGCTAGTCATCATTTCACATACATACATATATATACATATACATACACACACACACACACACACACACACACACACACAAACACACACACACACAAACACCATCATCATTGGACTAGAAACCTTCCTGGCTCATTTGGTTCTGTCAGAGCTTGAGCTCCATTGCCAGAACCTTAGAGAATTCCAACTCACTTTTATGCCATGATTAGGCACTGGAAGAGGCTTTGAGTGGAGGGTATGATACATACACCATCCACCTGTTTCAGGCGAGGGGGAGTGGATCTGCTTACTAATTATTCAATGAATTTGCTTACTGACAATCAGTTCACCAGAACCCACTCAAGAAATGAAAGATGTGGGGCAGCTAGGTGGCAAAGTGGGTAGAGTACTGGCCCCGGAGTCAGGAGGACCTGAGTTCAAATCTGGCCTCAAACACATAACACTTACTAGCTGTGTGACCCTGGGCAAGTCACTTAATCCCATTGCCTAGCCAAATAAAAAAAAAGAAAAGAAAAAGAAAAAAAGAAATGAAAGGTGTAAAAAATATGATCCTTAAATTCAGTCAATCATCTTTGCTTTCTTCAGTATATTACTTTGAGAGGTAAAACTTTTTGAGCGACAATCCCACAGGCAGGATCTGCATCTTCATGGTGAGAAAGTAATGAACCTAATTGTCTCTATTTCCTCCCCAAAATGTAGAAAATAGTTGTATTTTACAGCAGCCCAAATTGTAACTGAGACTTTCGTATCTTAGTGAAGAGCTAAGTTTTCTGTGCCTGTGTTTATGGACAATCAAAGTAGCTTAAGCATATAGGAGACACTTTAGCAGAACAGTATAGCATAACGTTTAAAAATGAAGTTCTCTATTGCCTTGTCATAGGGTGGATGTATGAGTAGGTTGATCACAAGGAAAGAATATTTTTGAATAAAACATCTGTGGAAGACTGTCTCTCAAGTTACATAGATGATGTGATCTGCATTGGAGCATGGAGTGCCCACAGTGATACCATAGATCTTCAAAGTGATAAAATAATGTAGAAGCTATCCTATTAATATGGGGGAAAAAAAACATGACAATCTGCCAAATCCAGTATATAGCTATGTAGCTGGTTGGTCTAATATATGTTTTTACCCCCTAAAAGAACCTTTAAGTTCCTCTCAGAGAGTGACCTGTCCTTAATATTCCAAAATCTGTCATATCTTCTCATCGGATTTAGAGGCACCAGTATTGGCATCAGGCTCTCTTGATTTGGTGTGGACAGGGAACATTGTGTAGTGACAGGTCTTCATTTGTGTTCTACATGATCGCAGTGTTCTAAACTGAACTGTGAAAGCCACTAGTGGTTGCTTTGGCTCAGAGTTCATGGCAATCGCAATGCCCCGATAAACCACTGGGAACTCAAGAGGAAAGAAAGGATAAGTGATAGAAGGATCAGGTTATATAATAAAACATAGTGAACTAGCAGCAAACCTTTCTGTAAAAAAAAAAAATTGCTCAAGGCTCTTGTTTGTTATTTGAAGAAATTCTATTTAAATGCAGATTAGACTTTCCACCTACAGTTTCTAAACAAAGAATACATTGTATTCCCGGGAAGAAAAGTGAAAGCAATTGCTTTCCCTCTCTTTTTTCTTAGCCCTGCTTGGTGAACTTTGTCAGTTAACTCTGCTTATCCTGTTACCAGGATTGCAAAGGTGCATGGTAGCATCATAGCACCATTTCAGGAAGCTTTTCTCCAGTTCATTCTTTTGGAAGTCATATTTTGTTTAATGAAAGAAATTTTCATCTGATAACTTACCCTAAGACAAAGCATGCTGATAGTCACTCCTTTTCTTTACTGAGTAGCTGTGTAGTATATAAAATAGGATCTTTTCTAGTATGAGAGAGCTGTTACCCAAGGAGCCATCATGCAATGATATTCCACACCTTCGTGCATTGCTTGATTTCTTCATCAAGATACAACTAGGGATTAATGTCTTAGGCTGATTAATATCTTTTAAAATGGCATGTTGTATGCATGGAAATTACAATAACCCTTTTAAAATGTGGGAAAGGAAAATGGAATGAAAGAAAATCTCTTCACTAAAATCAGCTCCATAATATTATGAAGAGCTTAAAGCAGCAGTGCAGTTCTTGTTAAAAGGAGACTTGCCCTCCTGCAGACACACATTTATGTGCTGCTGTGCTATCAGGAAAATACTGTTAAGAAGAAAATCTCACTCCCTTTCTTCCCACAGGTTTATTTTGGATTCTTTTATGTAGGCTTCTGGAATCTTGTCAGAAGAGAAGACCCCTACCCAAAAGAAATTCCCCTGAATACCCCATTCTTCTGGAGTGTGAGCCAAATTCACAATTTTAACATTACAATTTGCACTTAATCTTCCTTCCTTCCCAGAATGTTTTGGGAGATGATCACCTGAAAGGGTGACAGAGGTTTTAAGCGCTAAATGACACAAACTATATTTGAAATCCTTGAACACAAGGTCAAAAAAAAAAATGATCCATTATCATGGAAAATTGAAAACATTACTTGGGCTATTGAAATTCTGTTAAATGAAGCAACAATCATACCATAAATCAAGAGGTCAGAATGCCTTTAGAATTGTTTAATCGGGCTCTTTAATGTGTGAAAATAAGAACAAGAATGGTAGTCTATTAAAATTAGGCTTTCCTTTGTAAATGTAGGCAGTAGAATTAAATAAGAGGGGAAAGTTAAGAAAAGGGAAAAACCAGGATGTCTTCCTGCTCACCTCCTTGCTCATCCCTACACAAAACATCCTATACTTTCATGCCTTCACAAAGCACCACAAGTTGTAATTACTAAATCTCCATACTGTCTGATTCTACTCATTAATTGAACAAAAATTTATTAAACACCTACTATGTGCCATGTTCTGTATTAACTGCTGAGTGAGCTACAGAGAGGAAATCTCCTGCATGTATATAGATATTTCCTTATTAATGAATTACCCTTGTGAGTATAGGCCATTTGAGAATATAATAAAAATCTTGCTTTAGTTTAAAACTCCCAGGTGTTCTTCCCCATCATTCAATAATTTATGCAAGATTATTTCATGAAATCAAAATAGCCATCAAAATATTCTAATATCCTAGGGGGAAATGACTTAGGAATGTTTGTACTATTATTTTTTCAGGGAAGTTCTTTTGTTTTCTTTCCAAAGTCATTCAATCAAGGTAAATAAACTTTATCTATAGAAATAACAGCCTTTTCCAGAAATGTTTACTGAATCATCTACTGCATAGAATTCAAGGGTCTTCTCAAGATGGCCCCAAATGACCTTTCCAGACTTACTTTGTGTTCCTGCCAAATGGATAACTCATGGTGCCCAAATACACCCTATCTTTGTCTCTGTGCCTTTGTCTGTCACTCCTTCTTAGAATGGGTTTCCATCTAATCAATCTCTTCCTGTTGCAACTGCATCCACCCTGTAAGTCCCACCCCAGGTGATGCTCCTTTCATAAAGCCTTCCCTTATCCGTCTGAATAAGATCACTTACTCCTGTGGCATTTTGAACTTTCTTTATGCCCCATATCACATTCTGCTATGACAGCTATCATCATCATCATCGTTTTGCTAGAGTTATCTGTGCACAACTAAACTGCCCCTTTTCGACCACTTGACTAAACTGTAGGGCAGGGAATACCACATCCAGTATCTAGAATCGTACAAAGTAGGCAACTGAGGTTTGTACTCTCATAGTGCCAAAAAGTACAGTGTTTAAAAAAAGTTGAAATCAGTTGTCAAAGAGGTTGTGCCTACGTGCATAAGTGGTTTGTGAAATCATTGTATATATTTAGAGACAATTGCAGCCTGTATGTCATATTTTACAAGGAAGGAATCTGAATATTTTCAAATCTTTTTTCTTGAATAATGTGTTTCCACCCTAAGAGAAGATTCAGTAGTTCATCATACTATTGTAGATTGAGTTGCCTGATATTTGTTGCATATTATTGGAAGTTGTGTGATACATAAATAAACGTCCTTTGGTGGCAGGCATTTATGAAGGAAAAAAGAGATAACGTATGTCATTGTGCTCTGAATGTGCTCAAGAGCTCCACTGGTTCTATATTACCTACAGCATAAAATCTGACTCCTTAACCTGCCATTCAAGCACCTCCATAATCTGCCTACCATTTCTCTCTCTAGCCTAACACAAAGCCCCACATTTATGCCTGATTCCTTTCCATTAACATACCATGCATATCCCTCCACTTGGAATAATTGCCCTTTCCTTTAATAACTCTGGTTATTAAAGTCCTATCCTTCATTCAGGGTTCAGATGAAAACTCACCTCCTGCAAGGAGCCTTCCCTGATCAATCTCTGCAAAGCTTTTAGAGAGGTCTAAGTTGATCTGGCTTTCCATTATATTCGATTGGGAAATGGAGAAGGGTGTTTCTCCTTCATCCCAGTTGTCAGTATATACCTGTCATAAAAAATGTCAGCCCCCCCACATCATGTATTTCTATGTGGATCTATTGCCATGGTATCTGATTGCTGAGACACTGAGTTCGTGAAATTCGCCATTAGTTCCCTTATTGCACAGTTCCTTGGAGATTTAGGCAAAGATGTGTCTAGTATCTTCTTTTCATGTATAGGTTAACACTGTGATTCAGAAAAATTAGGAAAAATAAGAATTGTACAGATGGGAAATTTCAACAGAGCACGTACTAATTCTCTATATGTAATACTTGAGATGTGGGGACAGCTGGGACTCAAGCACTTTGTGCTTAGTATAGTTACTGGTTTTCACAGCTATCAATTCTATCAATGCAACTGCACTGCCACATTTTCAATCAAGGGCTGGCATCTCAGCTACACAATATAGCTGACTTTATATGATGTAATTTGAGATGAACCGGAAAATCCTCTTGGCCCTCAAATAAGTTCCCCATCCAGTTGACCTTATGTCTGAGATGTAAGCATTGGAGAATCATTCCTTTAGGTTAAACATGGTCTTCTCTCTCTCTGGTCAGTTTAACATTGGCCTTGTGTGAAATGAAATCTCCTTTGGAAACTTAATACATTATCATTTTAGAGTGACACAGTCTATCATATCATTTGCCAGAGAAGCAGCCAGATGTCATTCCCTTTAGATGTAGAATCAAACTAACCAGGCTGAAGTCGCGACTTTACATTCTTGGGTACTTTGCATCACCTCTGTGTGGGCCGGATCTTGTCTTCATCTCTCTGGCATCCCCTGTCCCCACATGTCCACCTGTTTGTTCGTTCCCTGAGCACTTCTTAAGCCTATTATGTTTGCCAGTCCCTTGTGATGTTGCCACTTCGTCACTGAAGCTTTCATTAACCACCCTGTACCCCTCCAACAAAAAGTGGTCTCTTCCTCCTCCGATGTTCTTATAATATATTAGTGCTTTCCTTTGGATTGACTGATCCCATTTCATCCTTTTGTATACCTGTTTTGGGTTCTATTTTTAGCTACTTGATGAGAGATACTTGAGGCAGGGAAACTAATTAGAAGGCCATCATAGTACCCCAGGTAAGATGTCCTATGATCTTTGACCTAGGATGGTAGCTAAATGAGTAGAAAGAAGTTAACAGATGCCAGAGATGTTGTCGAGTCAGAAACAATATATTTTGGGTATGGATTGGATTTGTGGAGTCAATGACAGTGAGGAGTCAAGGATACCATCAACAGAAATGGGAAAGTTCCAAATAGGGCTGAGTTTTCTGAGGCGGGGGCGGGGGGGAAAGTAATACAGCGAAAGTTGTGATATGGCCCACAACCCATCCAAACCTGCTCATCATACGCAACTTACTCTATCCCACGGAAAATGAAAGGGAGAGAGGAAGGTCGGAGCTCTTACTAGCCACTGTCTTGGAAATCAGAGCCAACCAAGAGGTACCTGCCAAGCCATGAGGTAATCTGGGGGGTAGGGTGTAAATACACTGGGAGAAGGAGAGTTTCCCCAAAACAACTGCACAGCAGCTATGGGTAGGTGGATACATTATAGTTGTTTTAAGGGGCTGACACCTGATCAAGACGAGAGGTTGGAAACTTGTACAACCGTGGGAAAGAGATGATTGGGGGAGTGTTGAGTAGTAATAGAGGAAGAGTATGATGGCTATCAGATAAAGGTCACATTTTAACAATGAGATGGAAAGTAATCATTTGCTGAAAGAAGTGTGCTATGGAGAGAGCCTTATGAAAATTGATATTTGGGAAAGTTTCCATTGTTAAGTGGTTTTGTTGCCATAAATAATGTCACCTATAAAATACTCATATCTGTACGCACACACACACACAAAATTTTCTAACCTGTTTAAAATCTGCCAACTGAGTTTTCCACGATTCAACCCGTTTTAAAAACATTAAAATGAAGTAATTTTGAATTAGTTAACAAGAATAACTGAAATCAAGGAAAATGAAAATCTACCAGCCATATTTCAACTAAAACCTTTGCAAAATTGGTGGATGGGACTGAATAATATGTATCATTATTTGGAGTTGTGTATCTTTGTGGGGTATCTTTCTCAGCTACAACAGCCATTAAAACCCAAATACAAAAATAAACTGAATTTAGGACCATACACAGGTATATAAATAAATACACATATCTTGGGGTATATGCTAATTTTTTTTTAATGATAGAAGTATGTGATTTAAAATTTTTGGAGGCCATTGTTTTAGACAACTCCTCTTCCTCTTTATCAGAATTAGTTTTTGGTTCCTTCAGAACCTCATTCCCAAGTTCTTTCCATCCCTCGTGGGCTGACTTCTCCTATAATGTTTTAGGCTAAAGTGATTTACTTATCCTGTCTCTGAATCCTTTTAAATCTGCCTTCTCCGAACCTGGGAGGCATGTCATTCTTCATCCAGCTTTTCTTCTTTTATCTATCACAAATTCTAAGACGAAATGCCCAGTTTTTCCTCCAGGTTCTTATCATCTACCACCAGCAACCAGTTTCTCTCTCCTTGAGAATCAGATTTAGAATCACAGTTCTCCATCTTATCATCATATAAGTCCTCAATCACATTTTAATTTTTGTTCTTTGGAGTTCCTCACTGGTTGTATGTTACAGCCTGCTAACAACATCCCTCTTTGTGACATTCCTTTTTAATTCTTCATAAACAGCACTGTTCTAGGTTGTACAATGCAGCCTACTCTTTTGCTCATATTCAACTCTAGGACCAGTTTATCATCCATCTGTACAGTCTGGCTCAACTATACATACTGATAGACAAGCAAAAGGTTGTTCATCCAAATGCATGTAGAAAGCTGGACAGTATGTTTCATCCACTTGACTTTCCTGTGTTAAAGGTCAGACTAACTTCCTTTGAATGATCATAGATCTCTTCCAGGAGGTTCCACAAAGTTCTGCAACTTGATAATAATCAGGACGATGTCATACATAAAAAGGAGCATTTGGAGGGTGTTATCATCTACAGAGTATCTCTCTTCTTCCTAGATTCTGCACTGACTCTCCTTCAGAGTGGTGAACACCTTTGGCAACCATGCATCTCCCTGTTTTATCCCTCCCCTGATAAACGCTTATTATATCAATTATCATTAAACAGGGTTCTTTCTGTTGTTTTATCTTCCAAGAAACCTTAAATGATTTTGATGGATGGATGGGAGACAGTTTTTTTTTTTAAAGCCTGTAAGGCAGCATTTTCTTTTACCGAATCAAATGCTTTTTTTTTTTCTAATCAACAGACAAAAAGCACAGTCAGTTCTTATACTCTCTACATATTTCAGTTAATTGTAAGATGGTAAATATGTAGTCTCTTGTTGAAAATCACTTGTTCTCCACCAATATGTTCACAAAGGATTCCATTAATTTACACATAAGTGACTATCAAAGATTTTAGGTAAATGGTAGACAAAGCATATAGGCTAATAGTTATTAATGTTCTCTCTGTCCCCTTTGCTCAATATTCATAAGGTCCAAGATTTTCTCCACCTCTGTTGCTTATCGCTTTCCTTCTGAGCCTCTATGTATTTGTTTCTCAGTGACCTCCCAACCGTGTCACCTCCTTTAGGGATCTCCTCTACATGCTTGGTTCAACCTAGCTGCTTTTTCCATCTTTGTTCACTTTAGTAGTATTTCTAACTCCTCTGTAAGCACATTGGGGACTGTGATGCTAGTGTCTAAGTGTAGTGTTTTCATTGTCTTTGATGGAAAAAAAGTTTTTTATGATGATTCAAAGATATTTAACATTTATCTTCTCTTTGTAATCCTTCCATCATCATGCTTAAATGCTTTGGGGATAACTTGGATATCTTTCCAAGCTTTCTTTAAACTAGTTTCACCTTCCACTGCTTTAAGAGATGATACTACTAATAATCAACTGTCATCCATCATAAGATTTTACAAACAAGCTTATATTCTAACCTAGTGTCTCTTTTGGTGGTCATCTCTTTCCATTTGACAAGTCAAATGTATGCTGACCAAGGTGCTTTCTGGTCTTCTTGTTGCGGCAATTAACTTATATTGGTTAAATTTTTGAATAAAATTATTATAGGTGGTATTGATGTCATTTCTGTTGTTCTTCCACTTTTTATTTTAAATTTCTTTTTAAACTATTTTGGGGCTAAGATGTTTCCATTGTACACAATATATTTTTTTTCATTATTATTCTTTCTTTCTATTTTTATTGTTTCTGATTTTTGCCTTGATGAGTCTATGATCTCTATGCAGAGAGCTATCTCAGAAATATCTCCTACATCAATAACAAGTCTTTTCCTATCTGTTAAAATACAATATATTTCATCAGTCAGGTTTTTTAAAACAAAAACCTGGGGAGAATCAAAACCAATTTTGGCATTAACACAATGTTTGTTACCCACAGGTTTAATTCCTGAAAAATTTACTTGCTATTCCTTAGAATAAAGTTTTATAAGTTACAAATCACAGAATAAAAAATTTGTTTTAAAAATAGATTAGGTGTTCTCTTTCAATTTACTTCTTGAAGTATTAGCTAAAGTCTAATGGAGGATCATTGCCAGTTTTCCTTTTTACACATGGTTTATATTGCCATTCTCTGATTCATAGTAGTTAACAAGTTCTTCGAAGATGCGTGAAGCCATCTGAACATCTAGCAGAACATTTAGAGACTGTTCTATGAAAAATAGATGTCAACAAAATTCTGAACATTATAGCATTTTTTCCTGTGAGGGGTGCAAATCTATAAAAAGACTTTAGTCTGAAAGACCAAAAAGAAGGTGTCAGAATGCAACACGTGTCACTAAATCTTTGACCAATATAATAATGTAGGTTATAAAATGTATTACGTGGATTTTTCTCTTTGAATGACATTTATTAACTCATTACCCCAGGCTACAGCCATATGACAAAAAAACCTTTGGGAATATATTTAGATGAACATGGCCCTACACCAGCTTAATTTTTTTTTCTATTGAATCAACTTATTGTTTGGTATTGTATAGATGTGGCTTGTATATTCAGATAAGTCAAGAGCCATCACATGTGGATCTGAGGCTATGAATGCTTCAGTTGGATTTGAAAAGTCAGAGTTTTAAATTTGGAGTTTAAAGGTCTTGGACTATGTGTCTAGACCACACCCTGAAAAAAAGGTAATCGAAACAAGTTGTTCAATATACCAATAATGATTTAAAAAAGGGAATCTGAGCCAAAAATCTGAAAAATTAAAGCAAAGTCAAGTTCCAAAGAGCTGAAATATTAGTTTACTCGATAGTTTATTAGATCATTTAGTTTGGTTAAATGGAATTGGGAAGTATCTATAAGAATGCATTGGGCCCTAGTACCAATATAAAATCATAGCAAATGAGTTTGTTCTACTTATGCCTTTGGGGAAGAAATTTAACTTGATCTTTTAGCATAGCAATTAAATACACACATATATAGTGGTGTTTTTATAGTGTACACTGGGGAAGTACACATTTAGCATGTCTCTTAAAAATCAAAAAAAGTTAAAGGTCAGCACCACTGTGGGGCACATGTAAATGAACTATGTGCTTTATGACAATTGTTAGAATAGGACATTCCATTGGGAATAAATGTTTAGATACTTAAAAAGCAAATGTATGCACATACAACTGTCTAAGGACACAAGATAATATCTTTATATAACAATCAATTTGTGGCATTATAATAGATAAATCCAAATTTAGAAATACCAAATAAAAACAACACATTAGTTGAAGTTGTTTTCTCAATCTATAAAAATACACAGTGTTTACCAGGATGACTGGTGCAAAACAAAGGCATACAGATCTCGCTTAGGAACCCTGAAAAGGTTGCCTACATTCCTACTAAGTTACACACTTCTCTGCAGTTCATTTTTCTTCATTATTCAAAAATGCAAGAGCTGATGAGTCGAAGATTGTTGTAATTAGGGAAAAAGTGAAAGTTGATTTCTTTTTCTTAACTCTAACTGAACATTCAGTTACCATTTGCCACCTTCAGTCTCCTTGTTTTCTGTTTAAGCCAGTTATTTCTAACCCTGTAGGAGTTCCAATATCCCCACTAATGTCTGATTTCAGGACAGTTCCCAAATATTGTATGGCATGTGTTTAAAGGAAACAGCATTTCAGCGAAGTTTTGCAGATGACTGGAAACACTCTAGGGTATCACAAAGCTAGGCTTTGGAATCACTCCTCGTAATGTGTCAATAATAGAGTTTATAGCATTTCCCCCAAGTTACTCTGACAGTGAAAACAAATGACCCCCAACTGCAAATATCTGTTCTTCATTTTCTCCCAGAGAAGGGAAATGTGAGTTTGCATTTCCATTTCTGTCTTCTCATTGATATTTATTAAGCACAAATGCTCAGTTCTGACTAGTTAAATAGATGCAATCCTTGCCATTTTATCACCAAGGAAAGGTAATTCCTCCAAGAGGTATTACATGAAGGTAGAATTAGCAGGACTTCCTAGCTAATTTAATATGAGAAGTAAGAGAGGGGAAAGAGTTAAAAAATAATACCAGTGTTTTGGATAACTCTTTTCATTTCAACATACATTTATTAAGATCGATTCAGCCCTAAAATTCACACCTTACCAATATTGCCTGCCCATGAAGCTTCTCCAAGAACTTCCATTTAAGGAGGGCCCCAGACCAACCACCTCTTCAGATATACTCCTCTGGACTTTGCCATCATGCCCCCTCCCCCTCCTTCCCTTTTTTGTACTTTCCTTTTGTGTGTTGTCTTTCCCTATGAGATCAAAAGCTCCTTGAGGGCAGGGAATCTATTTCATATTTGTGTGTATGTTCCCAGCATTTAGCACAGTGGCTGGCACTGAGTAGATGCTTAATAAATGTTTATTGACTGACATTAAGCACCTGATATGTGCCTGGCACTCTGCATGGTGCTAGCTATAAAAAGGTTAAAACATCCCTTCCCCTGAGAAGCATACACTGAACTGGGGAGACAAGACATATGCAAAGACCCAAGACTTGGGAGAGTCAGTAAATGGACTTGCTTCTGACAGAAATGGCAAAGTCTTGGAGCAGCAGGTGATGCTGACTTGGAGCTGTGGAGTGAGGTCAGTGCCGTAAATAAAGGATCATCTGTTTAAATGTATTTTTGGAGGTCTTGGGGGGAAAGTATAAAGAGGAAAGAGAAGGGCCAAGATCAGAATCCTGAAGGGCAGTCATCTTAAAGAGCTAGGAAAAGGATGAGTAGCCCACAAAGGAGACAACAATGAATCATTATCATTGCCAAGAGAGTGTCATGTCTCTGAAGACAAGAGAGGAGAAGGTCTCCTGTAAGAGGAAAGGAAGCCTGAAAAATATATTTGAGAAGTTAGGAGGTCAATGGTGACTGTTGAGCCAGCAGTTCAAGTAAAAATGGTTGGAACAGGAGACAGACTGCAAGATGTGGAGATGGCAAGTGAGGAGGAAAAGGAGGTAGTTTGTGTGAACAGAAATTTTTTCAGAAAGTTTGTTCATGAGGAAGAGAAGAAGAGAAATAAAATGGTCACATTTTATTGTTGTTTTTAAGTTCTGGAAATAGGCCAGTAGAGACCAAATGAAGTTGCCTAAGAGATAGGGAATGGTTGCTGGAATAATGATAGCTAGCATCTATATAGTGCTTTAAGGATTGCAAAGCATTTTACATGTATTATCTCACTGGATTCCCCCTAACAACATAGAAGGTAGGTGCTATTATTATTTCCATTTTACAGAGGAGGAAATGAGAAAGATGAAATGACTTTGCCCAGGGTCACTTGGCTAGTAAATGTCTAAATGAGGCAAGATTTTAATACAGATCTTTCTGACTCCAAATCTAACCATCCGTCTATTGGATGGATCACCTAGCTAACTTCACAAGGTTCTGGGGTTAATTGGTAAGGGAGAGGATTAAGGGAACAGGAAGAAGATTTAGAAATCGTTTTAACAGTGTGTATTAATGGTGCAGCTAGGTGGCACAGTGGATAGAGCACTGGCCCTGGAGTCAGGAGGACCTGAGTTCAATCCGACCTCAGACATATAACACTTACTAGCTGTGTGACTCTGGGCAAGTCACTTAACCCCAACTGCCTCACCCCCCCAAAAAATGTGTATTAATACACTAGACTCAAGTACCCAAACTGTACCAATCTGGCAGATCTGACAGTTCCATTTCTTAGGAGTTCTCAGATTTAATCAGTCCTTCCCTTCCTCTGTGGCTTAAATGAAAAAGGAAAAGCAAGTGACAATTCTAAGAATTTTTGCTGAGTGGTTTTGAGGAATCAGACAGGCTTTATTATGGTATATACATATATACATACATATATATTATAATTTGGTTAGTTAGAACACAGGTCTAGAATTGCCTTTAGCTATAACTGACCCTTTTAAGGCAAATTGTTAATAGTGCATAATGTCAAATAGAGGATCCCATACCATTCTGTAGTTGCTAGGGTTGCAATGAAGGTAGGGTTTGTGTTAAAATATATATGATACAAAAAGATAAAGTTAAATATATCACTGGTGACTTTAATGAAACCATGTGTTTTCCTAGATTTCCTCCATAGGCCTTTACTGCCCTACAAAGGAACTTGATTAAGTGGATAAAAGCAGTCCAGCTCAGAGACACAATTTGAGCAGGGAGATTGCCATAAGCAGTGGGGTTGCTTGTGTGTCAAAATAACACAAATAGAGAAAAGTGCTCTGATGCTATGGAATAGGATGATTCACGGCATCCTCAGATTAATCATTTGTTCCTTAACACTTGGGCTCAGCAGCAGACAACACAACCTTGTGAAAAGGATTTTTTTTCTAAGTTTACTTAAAAATTATTTTGAGCAAAGAACCCATCATCATAACTGCATGTTTCTATAGTCCCTTTCCTCTCTGACAGGGGTCAGCAATCTCTTTAGATACAAGCTAAACAATACCCATAATCAATATCCACTGATAGGCAGGGGCTACTAAGCATTTACAAGGAAAAGGGAGAGGAGGGGAGAGTGAGGAGAAGGAAAGGAGTAGTTGGAGAAGAGAATGGAAGAGAAAAAAAGATGCAGATGGTGGGAGAGTCTCTAAGAATAAACTAAAGAATCAGGATTCTCAATGTTTTATCTTTTTATTTGCAATACTTTGTACATTTTAATGCATTACACTGATATGATTTCATATATGAATGTAATTTCTGAGTCAGCCTAGTATAGGGGAGAGAATTCTAGTCTTAGCATTAGGAAGGGTTCAGATCCCACCTCTGGCATTTACAACTTCACCTCTCTGAGCCTCACACAACACCCTAGGACTTGCCTACCAAATCAGAGACTGAATATAGACTGCTTTGGTGGAGAGAGTTATCACACAACAAAACCAGAGCTCCTTTGTATATAAATGAGATTTATTACCGGTGTTTGTATTCTACTAGTACCCACAAGCAGGTGGGAAAAAGTCCTACTGAACCTCCCACTACTAATCCTTTACTTTATATTTGGACAGCCATACACCAAAGGTTGTCACTGTCATTATCACGGGGCACAAAGGCAGAGTGCTGCCCTGGAGTTTGGCTTGGTCCTTATTTCAACCCTAAGGATATACTTTACAACAGTGATCTTCAAACTTTTTTGATCATAGGTGCCTGTCAGTAAAACTTTTTGAGCATGCACCCTCAGTGAGTGTGTGTGTGTGTGTGTGTGTGTGTATGTATGTATGTATATATATATATACACATACATATATATACATATATATTTATATACTATATCCAGTTGCTAGTATACTAATAATCACGTTCCTATCATCATTATGTACAATAACCCAGTGGTTAGTTAATCCCATACCCCTCAGATATCAAGCCAGAGCCCCAAGAAGGCCCCCAGCCCTTACTTGGGAGAATATGGTCAAATGGATAAGATTCGAGTCCCTGGAGACCTTCAGTTTAGATCTTAGGAAGAAGGAATTGTCTCACTGCTCGACACGGGACCCGGTCTAGCAGCATAAAGGTTTCATTGTTCCTCCTCTGTCTTCAGATTTGCTAGGGCTCAGTGTCCTTTGGGGGATGAGGGCTTCTGCCCAGAGACTGGAGGATCAGGTTTAAGAAGGGAGCAGAAGGCTGGTAGGCAGAGTTTAGGACCTGGGTTCAAGGAAGGATGACCTAGTTTCCAATCCTGACTCTGATTCTACCTCGATGACCGTGAACAAGTCACTGAACCTCTTGGAGCCGCTTTTTCCTTATGTGTAAAATGATGAGAATAATCCCCATGGTACCCACACCACAAAACTCTCGAACGGCTTGCACTGTTGCCTAGCACTTTATAGTTTGTAAAACCACTGTTATTATTCTCCTTTAGTTGAAGTAAATTCGGTTCTTATCATCAGACTATCCTGGAAAGAGAGAGACTGGGAGGTAAGGGTCTGGAGTGATGTGGGCCAAAGAGATGGTAGGGGCAGGGAATGGTGGCTATTCGGAAAGCCTGCATCAATCGAGACACACCTGCCAAAGATTATCTTTGAACACTCGGCTTCCAAATAAGCTGACACCATTATTAAAATCTAATCTCTCCTAGGAATTTAAAAGGAAGATTGTAACATAAAGCTTAATAGACCATATGAATCTTTTAATAACAAAACTGAGAAAAAGTAGAATTAACAACAACAAAAAAAAAGATATCAAAATAGAAGCACAGCCAGCAATTGGAAAGATTCTTATGTGTCACATGAATGTGTAACTAGCTTGTCATCAATATTTAAATTTCCTCCTTGAAACAAATGAAAACCAACAAACTAAATTTACTAGTATGAAAGATTGTATGACAAAATTGTAAGACACCATTGAAATTGCTTCTGGATTTTCTAAAGATCTTTCCCTAATTTCTCTCATATTGAAAAGAAATTAAAATAAACTGTTACCTTCTATCAGATAATTAAAATAATTCTCAAACCTGTACACATACATATATGCCTCTGAACACTGACCCCTCTCCAACATTTCCATTAATCATATATATGTGTGTGTATGTATATGTATATGTGTGTGTGTGTGTTCATACCTCCATCCTGCAGACAGAAAAGAAAGACATGACCTTTATAAAATACAGAAACCATGGGCATGAGAGGACTCTCAATGAGTGTACCTTGGCCTGCATACTGTACTATACCTAAACCATCTGGGACAGATGATCACCCTGTTAATTTGTTAAATTTCTAGGGAAGGATATTCCAACAGAACTGTGATTCTATGCTTTAACTCAGGGATGCCGCTAGCAGTATATTCTCTTAGGTATGTGGAAAGTGGAGTGGGGAAGGAATAGGGTCCTATGTATCAGGCACTATACTAAGTGCTTTTTAACAAGTATTACCTTATTTGATCCTTACAACAACCCTGTGAGGTAGGTGCTTTTCTTATTCCCATTTTACAGTTGAGGAAACTGAGGAAGAAATAAAGTGTCTTGCCCAGGGTCCCACAGCTAGTAAGTGTCTGAGACTGGATTAGGACTCCAGACCCAGCACTCTATTCACTGTGCCACCCAACTGCCTCTGGACACAAATAGTAGTTGACCATAGTCGCTCATCTGGTAAGGTCTGCTCACTGAGCAATAAAATCTAAACCACTCCTGAATACTGCCTGTACCAGATTACAATGTATTCGGTAAATAGTCAACAAAATATAGAATAGAATATAGATAAGATTACTTTTTAAAACAAAGTCAATACGTGACCTGCAGGGATCCTTGCATATGGATTAGCGGCCCTCATTTCTGAGTCCGACACCAATACTATAAAGCACTCAAAATTTGAGGTTATGAAGAGATTCAGGTTATAAAGCTGGTGAAGACGTAATGCTTTCCACGTCATAGAGATGTACCATGTATGAAACAGCAAGGGCAGGATAGGTACACAACGCGCCATTCAGAGTAATGGAATCCCGCTGACAAAAGTAATAGGTGCTAGCATATTCTATTATTTTGTAACATCAACTATCATTTTCATCATTGTTGTAATCATTCAAATGCTAGTGGGAGCTGAAGAAAAATCAAAGTAATTTGCATTAATATGCCCCAGGGTCATAAATTAAAACAAAGTGGCAGAGGAAATTGAGAGCTAGCCCTTCTCTTACCAGAGTACATGTTCGAATATGCCCTATCTCCTGTTGCTAGCTCAGCCATGGTCTACAGGAAGTCTGTGTGTATGGCCTTAGATCCATACCTCATTAGAAAATTTCATATAATAACCAGTATTACTTCATTCTTAACAACAATGTTAATATTTTTCGCATAGAATATAATTAAAACTAGCAAAATGGAAAAGGAAAAAAATATTGTCTTTAAAATTGTAACTTGGTTAACAGCTTACAACCCTCTGTGAATCAGTGACATTTCTGCAAAGCATAGTGACTCCTTGTCAATGATGTTTCTCCTCTGAAGTGCCAAGGCTAGCAAGGAGAGAACAGTGAAATGGAATCTGGATCAAGAACTTGCAGATTTTGCCCACTAAGCTCTTCTTACCCCTTTCCCATTCAGCATGTGTGTATGCATATTTTTCTCTAAGTTCTCTAGTCATTACATTTTCAGCTTCCAACTTTCAAACAGCCCAGTTGGTGAGAGGCTTGTTCATAGCCATGATAAATTATGTTCTGTCAGAATCCAAATCTGTCTTTTCAAATCGGATCATTTTTGATGAATATATTCTGCAAATATGAGCATGAATGGAAGCAATGGCCTATAATGAATTAACTACAGGTATGTTAATAGCATTTTTAGGAGAAGATGGATGAATTACAAAATAAATATGAATAGAGAACAAATTAAAGACAGGTAGATATTTAATAGGCTTTCTAGTGCCCTATTTAGGCCTCTTGAATCTCCCATTGCTGAACTGAATAGTAAAAGTATTTAAGAAAATGTTTTTGGACTTAACGTAAATGACCTTTCATTTTTCAAATTCATGGGAGAGCTAATACTCCTAAAACTTCAAAGTCTTTCAACACTATGAGCCTCACTTTACTCTTCAGGTGGACTTTCATGGCCATACATGTGAGTTCTAGGTTATGTCAACCTCTGGTTATTTCTGAGGGGACTCTGTGTAGGATATATACAAATGAAGTCATTTCCAAGCCATTGGAAGGGCAATCTTTCTTTGTTTTGCTGTGTAAATAACCAGCAGTCAGAAAATAAGAAAAGTCGGTCTCAGTTATTTACCATCTTAAACATTTGGGCTAGAAACTAAAAACTTATATGGTGAGCAAATACAGAGTATAAATTTGGGTATGTAGAGATTCCAGTTAAAATAACTGAAATCTTTCCTGTAAGTATTTGTCATCATAAATATTGTCGACTGACCATAAGATGTACAGTGTAAGAATTACCATAGTTATTCAAACTAATGGTGACCAGGTAACAATCTGCCTTCTGAGAGGAGTATTTTTGGGAGACTGTGGTATTTCCCATCACCAATCCCTACCTACATCCCATGACTTCTGGTGAAGTTTTTTTTTCTGATTCTTTTCATACAATCCTATAATGTCACAGCAGAAAGAAACCTTCTAAAACATCTGTCTAGGGGAAGCTAGGTGGTGCACTGGATAGATCTCTGGCTCTGGAGCCAGGAGGTCCTAAGTTCAAATTTAGCCCTAGACACACTAGCTGTGTGACCCTGGGCAAGACACTGTACCCCAATTGCCTCAAAACAAACAAAAAAATCCACACGATCTAAAATTTGTAGGCCTAAAAGAGGGGAAAGAAATTGTCAAGGATCACAGCTAGCAAGTAGTAGTTCATCTATAAAATGGAACTTGCAGAATTCTTCCAGCTCTATGATTCTATGATTCTTTGAAATATCCCAAACTAAAGAGAAAGTGTATGAAATGTTGCAAAGAGGACTGGAATTTGAATAAGAGTTGGATTCACATCCTGCCTCTGACACTTGCTAGATGCACAAACAGGAGCAAATCACTTAGCCTCAGTTTCCTCATTTGTTAAATGAAATTAATAATACCAGTAGTACCTACCTCACAGGTTTTTAATGTGGTTTTAATAAAACATGCTTCAACTTAGCTCTCAGGAAAGTGCTTTGCAAACAGTACATATCTATATAGATGCAAGATATTTTTTATTATTCCTTGAATAAGACATTGTCAGAAATGCTTATAAGCTAGTGCTTACTCAGAAAAAACATACGATGCAAATAAATGTTCGGATAGAGTTTTAACTGCATGTTGCTCGTAAATTAGCTTGCAAAAATTTTTTTCTGTTTAACAATTCGTCTGGTTTGGAAGCTGGAAGTCCTAATCTTGGAGAAAGAAAGGTACTTTGCCAAGGAAAATGGAATGAAAGAACTGCTTGTAACCAGGGTTCCCTGGTACTTACGCTTTTGGGTCATCCCCTAAATCAGTCACCAGCACCTTCCTCAGTCTGAGTAGGACTGGGGCCTGACATCTTTCCCCATTTACTCTTCTGCAAATATGATCGCTTTCTGGCATCCCCAAATTGTAGTATTAGCTCACAAGCCTTGGTTTAGTGTCTGCCTCTCTCTGTCACTCACTCACATACATACATACATACATACATACATACATACATACATACACACACATACACACACACACGCACCTTTCTACTATTTTTCCATTGGTTGAAGATAAAGTTAAAAAAAACAACCCTAATTTCCAAGACTGGAATAATTATTACATTGCTGTAGGATCGTTTTATAATCACATCATTCTTGTTGACTGAGCTGCAGATTGTTGTAAACATCTCAAGTCTCAGGCCCAAATTCCCCTGCTGTCTGTTGCTGGCTCCAGCTCCTAACTGTGCACAGAACATAAGTGAATTGATGCTTGGGGTGTTCCTTGTATTCTTCTACATTGCTTGAAAGTTTCAATTTAGGGAGTCCGTAATTACTCTTCAGTAGTAAGATTGATAGAATAGAGAAAGTTATAAGGATTTATTCTTAACTATCTGCAAGCTCAGCTAGTTGAAGTCTTGAGCCTGAGAGGACCATAATGGCTCAAGAGCTGGAAGTGCAGTCTCTTCATTTTGCAGATGAAGAACTTAGGTACACAATAGAGAAAGTGCTGGGTCTGGGGTCAGGAAGGTGCTGAGTTCAAATCTAGCCTCAGATAATAGCTGTGTGATTCTGGGTATGTCATCTCTCACTCTCTGTTTCCTTAAATGTAAAGTAGGGTAATAATGGCACCTACCTTCCAATGTTGTTGTGAGGAACAAGATAGCATATGTAAAGCCCTTTGCTGCCTTAAAACACAACATAAATGCTCATTATTAAAGAAAAGGAACCCGAGGGATTTTAAGTCAGTTGTCTGAGATGCTACAAATAGCAAGCATCAGAAATGAGAGCTGAAACAATGTTGTTTCTAAGGAACTTTGCCTAGAGAGTGGAGATTAGCTAAGGCTAATAGACACCACGCTCTTGGTGACAGTTTTCCTTTTTGACAGCCCTAGGAAATGCTGCAGGTCAGATACTACTTTGACTCACTTGTGCCCACAACTGAAATGTGAAATATTGTGGCTACTCCATGGATTACTACATCTAATCTAATGAATGTTCATTCTCGAGACAATGATTGTGGGTATGTCTACAGCATTCTTCCTTGGAGGTGTACAGTTGTTTCAGGGACATCAAGGAAAGAAATAGGTTTTTATGGCTGTTAAATCCCAGGAAACAAAGAAATCCTGAGAGTTGAAATGAAAGGAAAAGGGGGATAACCAAATTTAGACATAAATAGGGAGATGGGAGCAATAGTAGAGAGTAGAGCTATATTTCCAACACAGAGTTTGGATTTTAAAATGTATTGGGAATTACAGAACATCCCAGTAAATTCCAAAGGATCATAACATTTAAAGATGGAAGAAACCTTAGAGATTAGCTAGTTACCAAGCGCCTTCATTTTATTGATGAAGAAATTGAGGTCCAGAAGGCTGCAAAATCTTTAAAATATGATGGTTATGAAAATTAGCATTGGATGATATACCAGCAACCTAAAAGAAATCTGACAATAAGCCTAAAAGAAATTGGATAATCATAAACATTTCTGTGTTATTCCTCATTGACTGGATTTTAATGGGAATCTGTCTGCGGAGTGGTATAGTATATTTATTGGAAGCAGATAGATGCTTTTTCTCTTAACTATCTCCACCTCCTAGGTGGAGGAGGCAAGGAAATGGTGCTGGTCAATAGTGGCACTAGCTGTAACTTGGTGGGCTGTGTAGACTTTTTGAAAACCAAACACTTTTTAGCTTATCTCTATAGATAGTCACACTGTGGGTTTAAAAATAAAACATTAAGTCAAATGAGTATCCAGTCTGTCAGGCAACAGAACTCAGTTTCCCCCTTTTAAAAAGCTGAATTCCCTGTGTGTGAGAAGACCAGCCTAAATCTGGCCAGACTAAGTCACTGTCCTTCAAAAAAACTGATCATTAAAATCTACATTTTACCTTACAGAGCTATTACTGAAACAAAACAAAGCAAAACAAAAACCCAACTTAAATTCAAAGCAGTCTCATCATTAAGCTTCCTGTTACAAATTAGAGTCCAGAAGTTTGTCTGCCATAATTGTTGATTTTATGAGACTGGAGAACAGTATATTATGAGTAGACACATCCTCACATAATGAACAGGAACATCAGACAACAAGTGTCAAATACAACTGAAAAATGGCTGATTGAGGCACACATGCTAAAAAACAGAGTGAAAAGAATTAATCAATTGCTTGACTGTCTGCTGATTAGTAGATTTAAGATTTGTGAGATTTTCTTAGTTTGTCTGAAATGTCAGAGTGCATATTTGTTAGCAGGGTGATGAATATTAGTATGATTACATTTAGTAATTAGCCATAGTTTAATCTCATATGAAGAGGAAAACTGAATTTCCAAAAGTAGTATTTTTTTCATTTAACAATTCGGAAAATAATTTCATGTTATCTTTTCCAGTGAAATTCTCATCACAACTTTTAATTGTAAGATGTTCTAAAGTAAAGGACAAATGCTAATCCTCCTCCTTAGAAGCTTACATAATAAATACTAAACAGATTTTGAATGTTCTTCCCCTGCATTGTGAGGTGCTGACAAAAGCAAGGGAACTGGAATCTCCTCCTGGTTCTGCTACTAACTAGCTGAATGACTTTGAACAAGTCACTTCTTTCTGTGGCCCAATTTCTTCATCAGTAAAATGAGGAGAATTGGCATAAACGATCTCTAAGGCCCCCTTTTCTTTTTTACAGGAAAAAAGGAATAAATTTTCCATGTTCTATATGGGGAGATCCAGGGGAAATAAGCAGTCATAAACTGATAATAACGTCTCTCCCTAACCTCAGCATCAGAGCTAGTGTCCCTATTCATGTGGGAAAAATGCAAATTGGGTCCCCAAACACAGAAGAAGCCCAGCTCAGTGTCATGTGGTAAATGAAAGGGAATCTTTACTGACATGATGGTAAGCTAAACCCCCTTGACATTCTGGATGAGGCAAGTGAGAAGTTGTTCATTGTGAGAGGAAAAAAAATTCAAAGCTCTCTCTCATAAAAACCCTTCACTTAAATTCACGCCATCGGGATTCTTGTCTTTTCTTACTAGTATTTTTTTTTTCACTTTGTTGACTGTCTTTCTTATGCCCATTACTCTGAATAAATATATTCTGATATGGTGTAGTAAATGAACAAGCTAAAGATCCAGCTGGGTCTAACCAAATATTTCTTTTGAGGATTTGATATTGTGGTATATTGTGCACAATTGGGGCAAGTCATTTAAACCTCCCTGAGAATCCGTTTCCTCATCAGTAAAAATGAAAGAGTCTGACACCAGATGGTGTCTGTTTTCCATTTCAGCTCCATAATTATGATCCTACAATTCTTCCAGACATCTTGAACTGGGGTGTCTGGTAGACAACCGAAACTCAACATGTCCAAAACTGAACTCATTATCTTTCCCCCTAAACCGTTCTCCCTCTTACCTTCCCTATTATTGGAGAGGGCAACACAATTCTCCCTGTCCTTCCAGATCCCAACTAGGGAGTCATCCTCAACTCTTCACTCTCACCTCCCATATCCAAGATGGTGCCAAGGCCTGTCAATTTCCCCTTTGCAACATCTCTTGAATACATCCTCTTCTCTCTTCTGACACTGGCACCCCTTGGTGTGGGCCCTTACCACCCCATACCTAGACTGTTACAATAGCCTGCTGGTGGGTCTGCCTGCCTCCCATCTTCTCCCCACTCCAATCCAGCCATCCTCCATTTGGCTGCCGAAGCAATTTCCCTAAAGCACAGGTTTGACCCTGACGCCCTAGTACTCAATAAACTCCAGTGGCTCACTTTTGCCTCCAGGATTAAGTACAAAATCCTCTGTTTACACCCAAAGCCCTTCATAACCTAGCCTCCACACCCCCAGCCCCACCCTCACTTTTCCAGTCTTCTTACGCCTTTATAGCACCCCACGAATTCGAACCAGTGACACTGGACAGCTTGCTGTTCCCCGAACAAGACACTCCATCGCTAAGCTTCAGGCACTTTCTCAGACTCTCCCCAATGCCTAGAATGCCCTCCTTCACCTCTGTTTCCAGGCTTCCTTCAAGTCCCAGCTAAAATCCCACTTTCTACAGGAAATCTTTCCCAATCTGTCTTAATTCTAGTGCTTTTCTTCTGTTTCTTATTTTCTGTTTATCCTGAATAGAGCTTGTTTGGATGTATTTGTTTTCATGCTGTTTCTCCAGTTAAATTGTGAACTCCTCAAGGGCATGAAGTGTCTTTTGCCATTCTTTGAACTTAGCAAGTGTCTGACACGTAGTGGGTAATATATGCTTATTGACTGACCATCTCATGGATACTCTCATTTATCCCAAGACAAAGTGAAATTTATATATAGTGTAGGCTGCCTGCCATATGTTTAAAAGATAGATGATAAAAATGTATACAAGAAATAAAAATTCATTCCATTTTTATATAGATTCCACTGGTTAAAAGATAGATTATCACATTTCACAGAGAAAAATATACTTTTAACATATGTCTGGGCAAAACAATGTCATCTTTACCATTGTTAGATACACTTATTTTTTTTTTTTCCTTTTAGAACTCTAGCCTACAGAGTATAGAACTTCTTCCCATGCTGTACATCTCAGCCCATCCAAAGCAAACCAAGGCTGTGCATGTGCTCAGTAACAGAAGTGAAGCAATGAAATTCAGAATGTTCTTATGTAAACATAGTGCAATGATGTCAAAAGCCATGTCCCCCTCCCCCTTAGATGCTCCTAAAGGGCTAACAGCATTATCGAATTCATGCTCCCAGGAGAGTGTTCAGTGCTACTAAATGTCTTGCAATCTTCAAAGGAGGGAATGGTGGCGATTTACTAAGCACAGGAGAGAAAGTTTCACAGAATTTAGTCTCTGCTCTCCTGACTAATTCTTCTGTGGGTTATTTTTGGTAAAAAGAAGTTCCTTTTGGATTTTAGAAGAATGAATCAGAACACTGTAGTGATTTGTATTAATAGCCCACCTCTAAGATCAATAAATCTTAAATATAAATAAATGACTTTAGCATGGTAGTCTGACAATGGACCAATGCTGAATTTATTTAAGGTGATTATCCTGAGAGAGTGAGGTGAGGAGGTTAAGGTGGCTCTGGAAAGCTGTGGCCCAAAACCAAGTATGTGTTTGTCTCAGATCCTTAAGTAATTCTCTGAATTCTCCTGTGTTCTGCTATAGGTTGCAGATGTGAAAGCATCATTTCATTCTCTTAGATAAATATCATTAACCTTTCAGTTAATTTTCCATTGTGAGAATGCTGTTCAACCCAATTAACTAGAACTCTGCTGATTAAATGCACTGAGTATTGTTCTTTGGCAACTTTGGTGGCGGTACAAAAATCTGCTTAAAGCACCACACTTTCCCCACTCTTTCCCCACTCCTCTTGGCTCCACTGACAAATGATCCTTTCTTAGAGGTGATCTTTACAGAATTATCCAATACAGAACTTGCTACTCATTTTTCTTAACCCTTACATCTTCAACTTAGCCACACAGTATGAGGATTAATGTTAAGACTGGGGAGTACTGGGGATTGTTTTAAAACATAAATATCACTTATTTGAAAAGAGGCAGTGTTAGATAGGAACAAAAGAGCTGGCCTTGAACCAAGGAAGACTTGGATTCAAGTTCCACCTGGAACTTGACACATCCTGGTGGGTGACCCTGGACAGGTCATTTAACTTTTTAGTACTCTGGGCAGCTCTGAGGCTATGAGTTGTGGAGAAGGAGTTTCCCCACCTAGGCCTTTCCTAGATCATTGAAATACCCTACATCCAGTCCCTATCCCTATATGATATCCCTATATATAGATATTTTGGCTTGATTCTAGTAATTGTGTAAATGACTGAAAAACAAAAAAATAAATCCTTCATGTTGCTTTTAGTCTGTCAGGGGCAAGACTGTAGCTTTGAAATGCATCCTCAGTGAATCACTGTTTGTGGATAAATGAGAATACTCAATATCACATTTTCATGTTAAGCATGAAGAGAATTCTCATTAACATGGTGCTTTGGAAGTAGGTAAACAAATATTATTACCCCAATTTGTAGATGAGGAAACTGAAGCACAAAGAAAGGGAGTGATACACAGCTAGGCAGTGCTACAGTGCACAGAGTACTGGGCCTGGAGTCAGGAAGACACCTCTTTCTGAGTTCAAATATGACCTCAGACACTTCCTAACTGTGTGACCCTGGGCAAGTCACTTCACCCTATTTGCCCCAGTTTCCTCATCTGTAAAATGAGCTGGGGAAGGCAATGGCAAACCCCTCCAGGATCTTTGCCAAGAAAACCCCAAATTGGGGTCACAAAGACTCAAATACAACTGAAACAACTAAACAACAACAAATACAGCTAGGAAGTGTTAGAGCTGGAATTTGAATTCAGATCTTCTCATACCACAGCTGGACCACAGCTGGTTTTCTGGATTTTCAAATCCAATACAAATAGGCATGTGATAGAATGTAAGCTTCTTAAAGTCATGGGCTGTTTGGTTTTGATCATTGTATCCTCAGTGCCTAGCAAAGTGCCTCAAACACAGGAGGCACTCAAAAACTGCTTGCCGACTTTCTGAATACTCACATTTGAGGACAATAAAGATACTCATAATTGAAAGACTTCAGAGCCAAATTTCTACCCTGCTTATATTTAATTTCATCCCCAAATACCACATTATTCTGTGTCACCAAGTTTACAGAAAAAATAAAAATTCTTTCTTCAACGTATACTATTTCAATAATTTTAATATGTATTGTTTTTAGTGTCTGGTACTCTCAGTTTGAAAGAAAAATGTTATCAAGGCTGTTTTGTATTCATGCAGAATCCAGAATGCAGAAACTGGAATCTAAGGTTCCATAATCTAAGTTCCGAACAAGGGTTAATTCTTCGTGGTTCTTACAGTGTAAGCTCTCACCCAGGACTGTTTCCAGTGAATAACGTGAAGAAAGCCTTGGCTTTGTGTTGTCCCTTTTTTTCTTTAGGTCTTATAGCACTTTTAATTCATATTATTTATCCTTCTGGCTTTTTGTTGGGAAATACACACACACACACACACACACACACACACACACACCCCATGTATAAATGAACTTGTTTGCCTTGATCCTCCTAAATCTTATATCTTTTTATCAACAGGCCTATTCATTATTAATCATATTCGCATAGAATTCTCACATGGCTCTCAGACTTTGATAGTAACCCATATGCATACATTTTTCCCTCTAAAAATCATTCCTTTGTTCTCTAGCCTCTGCCTCTGGTGTTGCTTCCCCTTCTCCCTTCTCATTTTAGAAATATTTTCCTACAGGCACCTTCTCAGCTCCCTATCTCTCGGGTGCCATACATTTTCCATCTTCTTTCAGTCTTTAGTGTTTTTAAGCCTTTCCCCTCAAGCCTCTAGATTCCAGTGAGGGCAGAGCCGCTATGCCTTTATTAAGATGTTTGATCAAAATATTTATCTTGTCTTGCTATAAACTACATTTACCCTCTCTCTTTCCCTTCCCTAAACTTCTTGGACTTTAATAAACAGGCACTGGAATTCATATTGTATGGAAATGCAGAAATGCAGTGTGTGTGTGTGTGTGTGTGTGTGTGTGTGTGTGTGTGTGTGTGTGTGTGTGTGTATGTGTGTATGTGTTGATCAAGTCCTAGAGGCCTTTGTTACCTTTCTGAATTTGGCATAGAGGATTATGGCTTCTTCCCTTTCCTGTGGCACTCAGATCCTCTCTTGTCCAATGTGGTGGGCTTCCTTGCTTACTGAAAAAGTCAGTGAGAGACCTCCAAGAGAAGACTCCTGGCAGCTGTCACCTTTTTCTGACCAGATATTAATACTGCCTGGAGTAAGGCAGGCAGAGAGAATTATTTTTTTCACAGCTTAAACATTTCATAGGATCCCAGATACAGAACTGAAAGGTGCTTCAGAGTCCATCTAATTCAACTTCTCACTTTATACATGAGAGAAATGAAGCCTAGGGAGGTTAAGTGACTAGCCCAAGGTCCTAGAGGGAGGAAATAAGGTAATACTTGAACCTGGCCCTTTGATTCTTGAGCCATAAGAGGAAAAGTCCTTGCTGAACTTTTCGCCTGATAGTTTGGGGGTCCAGAATTTAACCTTATAGGATGGACCACCTATAGTGCTGAATGCACTGTATGTGTATGTATTTCAGACAGTCATTTCATGTGAACAGTGAGACAGGCCCAGAATTGAACAGGAGAAAGGGGAGACATAAGTTGGTTGCAGTATATTACCAGTGATGAACTGTATATCAGAGATCTATGCCCAGAAAAGGAGGAGGATTGGTAATTTAGTGAGCATGAGGGATAACTAACTGATGGACAGTCATCAGTGTGTGGAATATGATATTCAAAAAGGCAAAACGTAAAGACTTAACAACGAAGAATAACTTAGCCTATAAAAGTATGTATAATTCTACAGGGGCAAAATAAACTTTTAATATAGAAGTATAGATAGACAGATACAGCACTTATGAAGCACTTACTATGTAATAGGTCCTGTGTTAAGCACCAGGGGTACAAATATAAGCAAAAAACCAAGATAGTTACTGTCCTCAAGGAGCTTTTACTCTATTGGGGGAAGAAAACAAATAAATTGGAGCTGGAGGATCCAGAAAGAGTCCTGGGTTGAACCATGTTTGGCATCAGCATGGCTGCCATGGGTGCTTCCTCTCAACTGGATGAGGAGACTATAGAGGTAAAGGCATTGCCAGCATGAAGATGGCTTCTGGGGTAGAATTCCAGAAAGAGTCCTAGGAACCCTGGACAAGAAATAGATGGGCTTTCAAACATTAATAATGGAATAAAAAAAGAACTGAGTAACAACTCTGAAATGTAAAACATAGGAAACAAGAGAGACCTAGAAGGGTAAATCCATCTGAGCAATTGGAAGGGGCTAAATTATGTTACTGAAGTGCTTACAGGAGATGAGCATCCCTTCCGAGTCTTCAAGAGTCACAGAGGGGGTTAAATAAGACAAACACGAGAAGAAATGAGGAAGAAGATCTCTACTATTGTGCAGAAATGGCCTACAAGCATGGAGGAATGGGTAGAGTGAAGAGATAGGTCCCGAAGCTCACTCTTACCTAAAGCAGACAAAGGAAGTTTGACCACCCACCCGTTTGTATGAAGAGATTTACATGCCCAGCATTAGTTTTTCTCCTGAATTCCAGTTCCGCATCACCAACTGCCTGTAATTAGACATTTTGAACTTGATGTTCTGTACCCAACTCAAACTAATTGTGTCCCAAACAGAACTAATTATCTTTCTCTTCAAGCCCATCCCTCTTTAGACTCTCCCCATTATAGCCAAGCACACCACTGTTCTTTCAGTCATACTCACCTCTCCCTCTCACTCATTCACATATTTAATCAGTTGCCAAATCTTATCGTTTCTGTCTCTCACATCACTCCTATTTTCCGGTCGTACTATTACCACCTCAGTGAAGGCCCTCATCACTTCTCATCTGAACTGTTGTAACAACTTTCTAACTGATGTGTGATCAAGCCCTTTTCACTGCAACCTGCTAGAGGCTATCTCACTTCCGAATGTCCAAATGCTGATCTAGTACATATGGTGTGCCTGAATTGGCCAGGGAACATTTTGAGTCTTTCAAAATCGAGCCTCCTGGGTCTCACAAAAATACAAATGATTTCCTCTCACCACTGCATTAACTTGGTACAGAAAAACACCAAGTTACTCCTGAATACATTTTAAACACCTCCTCCACCTAGCTGTCATCATCTTGTTTCATTTTATCAGTATTCACTGAGGAACTAACTGCCTGCTATTCTAGCCCTTCCTTGTAGATATATTTTGTCTTGGTGTATAACTGCTCTTTGCCCCATGAATCCTACCCTTTGCCTACACTTTGACCATCAACTTTACTCCAAATTCATTCAGCTCAGTCTAGCTTGCATTTTTAAAAAATCTTCTGGGGCAGCTAGGTTGGGCAGTGGATAGAGCACCAGCCCTGAAGTCAGGAGGACCTGAGTTCAAATCCGGCCTCAGACCAAACACTTGACACCTACTAGCTGTGTGACCCTGGGCAAGTCACTTAACCCCAACTGCCTAAAAAAAATGAAGGAAAAAAAATCTTCTAATAGCATCACGCAGTTTTCATTCATAACTTCTTTACTTTCCCTTCGCTTCTCTTTTCCTATTCATGCCTCATTTCCTACATTGTCCCTCGTACCCCAGTTCTATATAAAGTGTCCATGCAGTGCTTATTCCCTTTCACTTTTCCCAGTGTTTGCCCTAAATGTCAGAGCCCCTGCCTTTTGTGCCTGGGAGCCCTTAAGAGCCAGAGGCAAACTAGCTCTGGATCAAGTTGGGTGCACCTTCTGCCTTAGCAACCTTCTCTGCCATCTGTGTTCTCTTCTCACTGCAGACGACAGGAATAAGAGACAACTCCTCCCAAATCTGGGTTTACAACCATTATCATTTTCTTCTGAAAAGGAGGGCCATTGCTTGCATATGAATCCCATGTATTTTATGGTAGCATTGGTTTCATTATATATTTGATATTAGACTATACGATTTGCTGCATCCTTAAATGTAGAGACTTATTAATGTAATAACTTCTGCCTTACACTTATAGACTTATCGTTAGAAGTGTTAAGTTATCAAGTGCGTACCAGGCAAATGGTTAAGTTAGTCATTGTCTAATAACAAAATAGATGTGTTTTTATTTTAAAGAGCTATAATAAGCACGTGAGTAAGCAAGCTAATAATCCCCCTACCTTACTCTGTTTTTCCATTAAAAAAAAAAGATATTCTTCTTTTGGGCATCCAAAATGTTATGTAGAAATGCTAGATGATATAAATTACTCAGAAACATACTACATCACTACACTTAGGTTTGATTGGAGCAAAATGAAATCTGGATTATCTTGTTTTAAATTATCATCCATTTAAAGTAATTTTCTTTATCGGACAGGACAAAAATGACTGTAATTCAAAACATTTTTACCTCCAATTGATGTGAAAATTGTAGAACTCATATATTTTTTTTTCCATTTGTCAGTTTGACTAGGCTTTTTTCTCTATTTAAAAAAAAACAAAATTGATGCTTCATGGAATGTTTCACTGAAAATTTATGTTCTTTATTGCAACTACCTAATAATGACAATATATGTCCCTGTATCATCTATTGAGGGCACCATCAGTTTCCCAGTCATCTAAGTCTACCACCTTGGAGTCATCCCTGACCCCTCATTCTTAGCCCTTCCCTCATATCTAATCCATTGCCAAATTGTGCCAATCTGACTTCCTCAACATCTCTAATGTCTATCCCCTTCTGTATTCGTGGACAACCAGCCCTAGCTCATGCTCTTTTCTCTTCTCATGTAGACTACTGCACTAATTTGCTCATTTCTCTCCCAGTCTGTCCCCTCTCCAGTCCATCCCACACACAGCTGCCAAACCGATAATGGGTCTGCCTCTGTCTCTCTCCTGCTCCAGAAGCACCCAAGGAGTTTCAACGGGCTCCACGTTGTCTCTAGGATGTGAGCTGCTTGCAGGCAGGGGCTATTTCCGTTCTGTCTCTGTATTATCAACACCTAACACTTTGCCTGGTATACAAAGGTGCATAATAAATGCTTCTCAATTGACTGGATAAAATACAAAATTCCTCCATTTGACACTTTTAGCCTTTCAGAGACTGGCTCCAATCTGTCCTTTGAGCTGATTATAATTGGTTTCCCTTCACACAATCTCTGTTCCAGCCTAACACCGGTCCTTTGCTCTTTCTTTGCTTTTTCAAGGCAGCATTCCCTCTCTCGTCTCCCTGCCTTGGCACATGCTGACTCGTCATTGCCACCTGCCTGGTAGAATCTATCATCCTTCCAAGCTCAGACCAAAAGTTGATGCCTTGATGAAGCCTTTCTTGACTCCCCCACCTGACATATTAGTGCTTTCCCCTCCCCCTCTCCCCCATGATATTGCCTTATAGCTATTTGAGCCTCTTTCCACGTACCTATGTTGTTTTCCTCCAGTGGAATTGAAGCTCCTTGGGGGCAGAGGCTCTTTGGTTTTTGTCTTTGTGTCCTCACATGTACTCCCTGGCACAGAGTAGGTGCTTCATAAATACAATTAGTTGATTAATCAAAAATAGTTAACCCCACCCCATTGAAGGAGACAGCCCTTGAGCTGAGTCTTGAAGGGAGCTCAAGGTTCCAAGAGGCAGGGGTGAGAATACTCCAGAAAAGGAGGAGAGCCCAGGCAAAAGGTAGTAGAGTAGATGGAATGTCATTTGGAGGGAATAAATAGCAAGTAGACCAATTTGACTCAAACACAGAATACATAAGGGGCTATTACATGTATCCAACCTAAAAGAGATAGTCTTGAACCAGACTGCAACAAACAGAAACTTGTTTTTTATTCAAAAGGCAACAGGGACCCACTGAAGCTTCTTAAGCAAGGAAGTCAATGTGTCTCAGGATTATGAACTTGGCAGTTGTGTGGAGGGTGGTCTGGATCAAGGCAGACCCTCCAAGAGGTTGACAATCTGGGCAACTGGAAAAATGGCAGTGCCCTTGACAGAAATAGGTTAGGAGGAAAGGACCGTTTGAGGGGAAACATAATGAGTTCAGTTTTTTGGTATTTTGAACTGAAGATATACAGAAGCCAGGTCAAGATGCTGGACTCGAGCCCAAGAGAGATGAGGCCAAGATAAGCATATCTGAGAATTATCTGCATAGAAATGTTAACCGGATGACTGCTGACAGTATAATGTAGAGAAAGAATAGAAAGCCCCAGCAAGGAGACAATGTGATGAAGAAGAAAAAGTACTGACTCTAGAATCAAAGTAGCTATTAAAATTTTGCCTCTGAAACTTGCTACCCATGTTCCCTTGGGCAATTCTCTTAATCTCCCTGCCTCCCATTTTCCTCATCTGTAAAATGAAGGAATTAGACTTGATGGCTCTGAGATTCTCTTTATCTCTGATCCTCTTTTGGAGGATGATGATCCTGCAAAGGAAATTAAGGAGTGGTCAGATCAAGTGGAAGAAAACCTCAACAGAACAGTGTCTGGTAAAGCAAAATTAGAGAGAGGATCTAGGCAGTGGTGATCAACAGTGCCAGGTGCAACAGAGAGGTCAACAAGGATAAAGATGGTGGGAAAGGTCACCAGAAGACTCCGGAGAGGATAATTTCAGTCAAGTGATGGAAATTGGAAGCGAGCCTGTGAGGAGTCAAGAAATGAGCGAAAAATGAAAAAGTAGAGGCAAAAGAATATACAACTCTAGCAGTTTGGGTGCAAAAAAAGGAGAGTTATAGGATAATAGCTTGAGCAAATGATAGGGTCAAGTGAAGGGTTTTTTGTTGTTGTTGTTGTTGTTGTTTTTACAAGTGTAGCCATTACCGGCGGGAGGGCTGATGGGAGGAGTAGTTTTCCCAAGTGAAAGAAAGGACTGAAGGATTATGGGAAGCAGGAGCAGTCATAAGAAGGGAGTTCTGTAGCTCCTGCTTCACGTGATCCTTTAGTCCCACTTCCCTTCTGTACCCCTCGAAACAGGGATTATGTTTGAATGGGGGTGAGACTTGGGCAAATTTGTAGGCAGCAAAGAAGGATTGGAAGGTATTCAGTCAATAAATATTTATTAAGTACTTACTATGTGCCAGTCACTTTGCTAAGTGCAAAATTTCTTTTGCAGAAATATTTAGTTCACATGCATTGGGAGAATTTTAAAGAATTATAGCAAAGATCACTCTAGGAAAATAAAGAACTATGATTCCTGCTTACAGAGTCTGTATGATTATGGGTAATTAATCGTGATGTCACATCAGGAAGTACTTAAAATTCCTTTCATTTGAGTATAAAAAATTGGTCTTTGAGTACTCTCCCATGCTGGTTGCATTTCCATTGATGACAGATGACATCTTTCTCCTTGTAAGTACCTACGGCATTAAATGAATTTATTATTATTAATGAATCAATGCTCCATCAGCCTGGAAAAATGAGAGAAAACACAAGATTCTTGAGTCTGAGCAATTACAAATATAATTATTACCTTTCAAATTTCACTTATTCAGTGATCGGAATATTATTAGTTGAACATCATCCTTACTTTCCAATTCTTATTTTCCTTTCTCTTAATAAATGAGTAATCACATTTAGTATTTTTCCAGGGGGCAGTCTGTAGAAGATGAACAAAGTAGGTAGCTGTACAACATTGCAGTGAAGAGTTGGTATAAATCCATGCTTAATAATGCAGACCTGAGTGTGTTTCCTGAAAGAGATGCCATCAGAAAGATAGTATGTGTTAGAAGTGATAGAAATAAAAGCAGTGGGAGGGGCTGCCTCATTCTAGCAAACTGCATTGATGTCAAAGTTTTTCTCGTGAGCAAAGATCTATCCAGCCTGAGGTGTACAATAGAACTAAAACTCAGAGGTTTAAGAATAAAGTCACACATATAATAAGGATGATGTTAATTGTTCCTCTCCCATCTTTAATGCATTTCTAAAGTAACTCCCACTCTTTTTTTTTTTTTTAGAAGTGGTAAGGATGTACGAAGTCTATAGTGGAAATCTGGAAGGTTCTTATTGGTCAGTTTTTCTTATCTAATAAATTAATTGTGTGCAGATTTAGGTGACATCTGCCATTACCAACAGTAAAGGCAGATGATGCTATCTGCTTACCTCAACAGGATTGATCATGACGCTGACTAGTCCAATCCCTGCAAAGGCTAGTTACCTAACTTAGTTCCATGGTAGTTATGGTATCCCTGAATCCAAAACAAGAATTTTTCACAAAGTTTTCTTACTGGTCACAAGAAGAAGGGAATGCCATAAGGAAGAAAGAATGTAAATGGCAGATTAAATCCACGATTCAGCAAATCCTTCAGCACTGCTGGGAGAACAATTCAAAATACATACCCTCCTGCTAGTGAATCAATATCACCATCTGGGTATATAGCACAAATAGCGTGGACAGAGAAATATGAAGAAAAAATGGTCCAGTGACTTTCCTAAAATCACCCCAAAAATTCAAAGGTTAGAAGTAGTTTCCTGTGTCTTCCAGCACAAAGGCCATTGTGCCCTTATAAAAGAATCTCTGTTTGCTATAAATTGCATTTAACATAAGCAGTGGAAAAAAATAATTTTCCTTAAGGGAAGGAAGAAGATGCTAATGATAAAGTAGCATAATTTTGAGGAAGAGTATTGATAGAAAATTTTCTGATTCATAGGACAAGTTTCAAAAGTACTCTCTGTTATAGATAAAATATTCTCTATGTCATATGCCTGAGCACTATTTCAGTCTTGGTTCCTTCTATACTCCTAAAGGCCAACTAACTTGTGAAAGCATAAGTATTCCTTCCGAGAGTTTTCTCTGCTGAAAGTTACAAATTATCCTCCAAAGGAAACTTGTGTTTATCTTACCTCTTTACTTCCCTCCACCATATAACCCCAACACTAAGAACTGGGATAAAGAACTGAGGATTTTAAATAAACTCCAAACTTATCCCATTTCCTTTTTCTTACTGACAGAACTAAACCAGCTGTCATCAAAAATGTAATCAGTATTTTTGACTGGAACAATGTCACAAGTGAATGGCTGGTCCCCAGCCAATGGGCTGTGGAACCCTTGGAGGCTCTAGAGATATTAAAAGGGGTCCATGCAAATGCACATGTGCAAGCATTGCCACTTTAGTATTTTCTCTAAAGATATTAACAGTGTTTTTATAATATTAAAAAAGGATTTTCGTATTTGAAAAGGTTGGGCACTACTACCACAATCTATTCCATGTGTATGTGTGTATAGATAAACAGACACATATATACATACATCTATATTATACATGCATATGTATATATACAAATATCCATATGTAGACAAGTATATATATAGAGAGAGAGAGAGGCATTATTGAATGAGAGGAAGAGAGTAGGCTGGATTGCATTTGGAAATCACACAGTGCTTTTAGCAATCCTAAATAATGTCCCAGCATAAAATATATCCTTTCAAAACACAGGTTTTCCTAGTGATTTTATGTGATTATGAATCTTGGAATGCATCAATGCCTGAATAATCAAAATTACAAGTACCAAAAGGTCAGTGGAGAGAAACAGATGGGCACAAATAGGAAGTAGATATTTGCATTGATGACATAAAAGCAAAAAATAGTCTACGAAATATATGTCGTTAAGGAAATGTATGATCAGAAAAAGAGGTGGGTTAGTTACTTGGCAGGAGTAAGGAATAATAGTTTTACAACCTGAATGCTACCATTCCATTACCCATGGAATGGTTAAAAGCTGATAGGATAAATCTGTGGGGGTCTAGTGGAGAAGGTAGACAAGAATATTGTCATAAGATACAGTCTGGATGAGTTGTGATTTTCACCAATGAGATTACAGACCCATTAAATACAAGGTGTCTCTGTATTTTTAAGAAAATGAAACCACCTGTTATCTGTTTCTCAGCTACCTCCCCCATCCTCCTTTACAATAAAGTAGATTTGTTTTATAAAGTCAGTTCTTTTGTCCAGTTGAGTTATTAGAGCTTCTGTAATTTACTATGAAGAGAGCTATATTTAAAGGCAGAATACGTTTCCTCTTGGGTATGTGTAGGGGGTACATATACTTGTCTTTTGGCATCTTGTACAAGGTAATTCAAATATAAATTGTCTTTGGTGTGAATTTCAAGGTTGAAGTCATTAGAGATTGAATTAGATTCATTGCCTGTCCTTCTTACTACTCTACAAATGTTCTGATGCTTTTCTTTCCAAAATGGGAGGTAGCAGATTTAATATGTAATGTGCAAAACTCATCTGAAACATTGATTGCTATTTCTATAAAACTAAATTGAAAGAGAAAAACTCTAAGTAACATTTATAGCCCACACAAGAGTTCCATATTAATAAAAGCAGACAATTATCTTTATCTTTTGCATAATGAAAAATAAGAATATAATTATACTATGGAAAAAGCCATATAGATGGTATTTCTTATTTTGATTGACCACTAAAACACATAATTCAGGCATGACAGGCTAAATTTTTTTTTTCCAAATGAAAATTTTCTTTCTCTCCCAGAGGCGAACAGTACACTGGCACCAGGGCATAGAATTGTTTTGTTTGTTTGTTTCCCTTTGTTATAACATTTGGATAGTGAATAAATGCCTAAGTAGTGATGTCATGAAAGTAAATGAGAATTTGAATGAAAATTGTATTTCAAAAATATTCATGCGATCCACCACAAAGGACAAAGTGTGCCCTAATCATCTGTGTCTCCCTTTCTCTCTCCCCCCAACCTCAATAGCTCACCCACATCATAATCAGATTAAGGAGATTGTCACTAAAAAAAAGAAATTTACAATCTCCCCCCAAATTATGCTAAAATCAAAGTCCTTTGGGGGACAGGGAGAAACTACAGCCATCTTATTTATTTCTTTATGTACCTCTACACTTAGAAATCCTAGTTCAAAATAATACAGCGCCTAGCTCTGAATAGCAGTGGGAGTAGTTAGTACCCCCTAATTTCTTGCAGTGGAACAGGACCACTTTAAGGAGCAAGCATCAGCAGAGGAACAACCTCTCTTCCTGTTTGTTCATGTTCTTTACATGACCAGGGATGGTGGGAGCTATTACTTCCCTCTTCTCTATAGACCACCCAGGGAGCCACTGGGGTAAACGAGGAGATTTGCATAACAGAGATCCATGAAGACAAGCTGTGAAAGGACTGAAGCCAAGCCCCAAACTATAGTCTCTCCTCTAGGGTACTTTCCTAACTTGGCTCCCCAGGCAGGCAACTACCTCGAGTTCAAGGGGGTTACCCTGTACCTACTCCTAACAAGAGCTCCCGAACCTCTTGCTTCCCATTAAGTCAACCAATAGACATAGCTAACTCTTGTTAAAAGTATTTACTAAGACTGCATAACAAAAGCAGTGACTATAAAATATTTCTGTCTCCCCCCCAAGAAAAGTCTGGGGTTCACTGTCACAAAGACATATAGCAGCTACGGAAAGAGTGGGCACAAACTAAGAGTAAAAAGGCAGTGAGCCACATATAGATGGAACACATGCAGCCAAGAAAACTCACAATTCTGCAACTGATGCCCTTTGTACTTTAGCAGAGTCTTTACAAAGCTCCCTGTTGAGCACCATGTTTCTGGTAAGCAGCTTCTTTAGCTGGGCTCCCAGGGTCTGCTCCTCTCCACAGCTTGACTCTTGGGTCCAGAGTCAGCTCTCTTTTCTGCTGCAAGAGGTACCACTCTTTGAGCAAAATTCCTCCATTGGATAAAAGCTTCTGTGTATGTGTTATGTCTGTGTGTATCTCCACTACCTCAACTGTGCCTCAAACTCTTCCAAGCTGATTTTCCAATTGCTAGAGAGAATGTCTCCTGAGAGACTAGCTCTGCTAGCAGACACCAAAGCTGATACGGGAGGATGGTGTGAAGAGAGTAACCAACTCTGCCCCTTCCACCCCTTTCTGTACTCTAAAAGCCACAACCCATACATGCCTTAGTGTTAATAAATAAGAATCTAGTAGCCAAGACCTTCAGTGATAAGCTTCTCCAAACCTCTGTAAGCTAGTCCTCAAAGAATACAAATGAAGCATATCAGACCCTGACAGCTTGGTTCAATACCTGTTCAGAGCTCGGACTCTTATGGACCTAGGTTTTAAGACTCCAGAGTTGCCTCCCTTCCTCAATGAGAAATCCAAGGAGGATGTTAATGAAGGAACCCTTCAATAACTCATGACTTAAACATATGAAACAAAGACTGATGTTGAATTTCATGGAATTTAAGTGTACTAATTGTATTTTAACTGAAGTACTAAAATAAATTAGATTAATGAAGTGATTTTCGTTTCACTCTTCCTATACCTTTTTTATGGTATTATATGATAATTTAATGAGCACCAACCAGTAATCCTTGCTATTTTCATTGTTTTATCCTTTCTAAGCTCTCCATAACCTCAAGTCAAAGCTGCATGTGCACAATCAGTTCTTGGAGCTTGCATCTGTGCAAAGGGAAATACCAGAGTGGTTTGGCTCTTGGTTAAACAAGTAATTGAACTTGACTGACTATACATCTGTTCAGATGTTAATAATAGATTCTTAATTTAAACACACACACACACATATGCCCATAGTGGATAGAGTCTGTTGTTGTTTGGTCGTTTTCCATCATGTCTGACTCTTCGTGACCCCATCTGGGGTTTTCTTGGCAAAGACACTGGAGTGGTTTGTCATTTCCTTCTCCAGCTCATTTTACAAATGAGGAAACTGAGGCAAACAGGGTTAAGTGACTTGCATGGGGTTACACAGCTAGTAAGTGTCTGAGGCCAGATTTGAACTCACAAAGATATGAGTTTTCCTGACTCCACACCTGTCACTCTATCTACTGTGCCACCTAGCTGCCCTCAGTGGATAGAAAGCTAGCCTCTGACCCAAAAAGATCACGGTTCAAGTCCTGTCCCTTACACATACTGGCTGTGTGACCATGGGCAAGTCATGTAACTTCACAGTACTCTAGGAAACTCTCTAGTAATATAAATTGCAGACAAGGTGCTGATTGGTAGAGGTAGTTTCCTCACCTGGGAGTTCTCTATACCAATGAAATCATAAGTGCAGTCCTTATCATTTGTCCCTATATTTTTCTAATGAAGTACTTGCATCTGATTGAAAATTGCAAGTGAATCAGTTCAAAAACTGCTCACACAAATAATGGAGAATTTACATTATGTTGAGTCTCACCTGAGTTTTTCCAAATATCATACTTGGTGGGAAATACATTTTTTTCTAGTAAAGAGACTCAAAATATTGTTTAACATCAATGCATAGTTTTAAATATTTATGTTCTGTTTGGGAGGGGTTTCATACAAGCAACTTACAGTGGCATCTTGAATGTAAAGGGAAATTTAAATAATTGTCACAATATTGATTTCTAAGGGCTTGTAAAATTCTGCTCAGACAGCAGGATAATGTAGGGATTCAGGGGTGGTATTTATTATAAACCCTCTACAGACTACTGAAGTGAAAAGAATGTGTTCAAGAGTGATGTATAACTTGTTAGCCCAATGATTTCCTACACATACAGCTGTGTCCCAGGTTTGCCACTGAATAAATATGGGTTTTCTGCTTAGTCTATGAGCAGTAATGATTATCCAGCCTACTTCATTAGCACCGAAAGGCAAGGATTATTGGATGAAAGGCATCAGTTACACTTGCTGGCCATTAATGACTCTATTAGCTTTTAGGGAGTCTGTGGCCTTGGACCAAAAAGCTCTTTTTCTCATCTCCAAAAAGAAGATTTTCATCCTGTCAGACACCCCATAAGCATCAGCTTTTTGTAAGCTAAAAAGCAGACTGAAGCCCTTGCTATGTTTTCAAGCTCTGGCCTTCAGTAAATGCCAGCTTCAGGCTGCAAATATAACTTTCAAGGAACAGCAGAAATCCTTTATCCTTCGAGGTTATAAAAGGCAATCTTTCCTCTGTGTGAAGATTTTGTATCTCTACGGAACTCCAAATGAACTTTCTTCTCATCATGCAAATACGTGATTGGTGAACTACGCAGTGCCAATGCTATTTTGTGATCTAATTGTAATTCGTCTCCAACTTGCTAAGCCTAGCTTTATTAACCTGCATAATTAACCAAAGTGTTACCTTAGAATGGGCTATCTCTTCAGTTCTTCACACCACCCCCCATTCATTAATAAAAGAAAAGCTGCAAAGAATTCTGTGTAGTGCTAAGAAACCACCCCTGCTCACTCTTTCCAAGACTGGTAGTCTGCTTGTTTCCTCAGTAGTAATATAAAGAGATTTGGAGACACCAACATATTGCTATTATAGGTCATTTACAGATCAAGAAATTGAGGCAGACAGTGTGTTCCTTTGGTCATTCATGCCACACTGACCTAACCTAGTAGTATCAGTAACACAATAAGAACTAGAATAAAGGCTTCCTGATGAATGTCCCCTAGATATATTGGGAATCATTTCATAGAATCATAGCATTCCTTTCAGAAATTATCTAGTTCGTGTATGATATAATTTTATCCTCATTCAGCTTTCTCCAATATTCCAAGGTCCTAAGGTCTCCCGACACTATTATATTTGGTAACCAGTGTGCATGTCATTTATTGTACGGTACCTACCAACTGTGCTGAAACCAAGTCTGATTTCTGCTCCCAGACTGCAGAAGAGCCTTGTGCCTTGGGAATTTCTTATCACTGATTTTTTGATAAGCAACATCTTCTGCTCATCCATGTCTTTCTTAAAGGATTTCTTATTCCTTACTCTTCGATAAGGATCAGCAACCACAATTCAACTAAGTATATGGCAGGAAAAGTGTGTTTCTAGGTTATGCTCAAGAATGTTTTTCTAGAACTAATATGCATTATTATAGCAACTCATTCAATTAGACCTTTCTTTGTGGAAGTCTTTTTTGACCATTCATTTTTTTCTATCAAAAGAGGAAGTAGAAGTGAACTTTAAAAAAAAAAAAACAGATCTCCTTATGTATGTTTTGTCAAGATTGGTAAGCCAGCAGTAATATAAAATTAAAGCATGAACTTCAAATACACATGCCATCTTTTCGTTCTGTGCAATTCTTATGCATGTTCTCCCATTGCACCTCTATGGGAGATTCACCCGTTGTGCTAGAGGTCTTTTTACATTTCCTAGGGACCAGTACAATACCTGGACTATGCTTGGCCCAAGATCTTATTTCTTGCTCTTGCCAGATGACTTACTCTCCATTTCTAATCTAATATTTCCTCAATGAAATCAGCCTAAAACTAATTCTTGCACAAAGATCATTACTGGATATATGCTGCAGGCTACCTGTAGCCCTCATGGAATCATAGATCATAGGCTTATAGATCTAGAGTTGACAGAGATCTCAGAGACCATCTAGACCAACCCTTTCATTCTATAGAAGAGGAAACTGAGACCCAGAAAGGTGAAATGACATACCCAAGGTTCATAAGTATAAGTGGCAAAGCCAAGATTTGAACTCAGGTCCACTGGCAGGCCTCTTCAATGCCTTATGGTTAACATAAGCCTCTTGAGAATAGAGATGAAGTAGTCACTTAAGAAATGCTTGCTGATTGATTACCCAGACCTTTGGATCCTCGGGGATTATGGTGTCCTACATTTTGCAATCATACAACATTGCCAAGAGAATATTTATGCTTGTAAAAGATAAAATTTGTGGCAGGGAGCAGATTTGAGGTTTGTTAGTAACAAACCACCATACAGTTTCTCTAATGGAATCCAACCTGCTATTTTCCTTCTACTTTATTCTGGATCCAAGTCCATCTGACAAAAGGAAGTTGACAGTTCCATCATCCAAAACAAAATTCTTCTCTCAGGAATATGGTTGGAAGCCTGATTTCAGACAAAACTTCAATTCTCCATTTCAATTTGCCCATGAGGAGTCATAGCTCTTCTGTTGAGTAATAGGCTCTGTTGCAGGCACCAATGGACTTAAAGACTGAAAGAGTTTAAGAGAAGGTTTATGCCCCACAGAAAAAATTGAATCCAAAAAACTCACATTTTTTTCTCCAAACCCTACCCCCCCTTCCAAGTATTCCCAATCCTGTTAAGGATACAATGATCCTTCTAGTGACCCGGATTAACAACCTCCTTTGACTCCTCATTCTCCTTCACCCCACATATCCAGCTAATTGACAAATCTTATCATCTTTGTTTCCATAGTTCATTCATTTTCGTTCTCATCCTCTCTCTCCCCTCTCCCTTCTCTCCTCTCCCCTCTCCCCCCTCTCCTCTCCCCTCTCCCCCCTCTCCCTCCTCCCTTCCCCCCCCTCCTTTCTTTTTTCCCTTCTCTCCCTCACCCCTCTCCCTCCTTCCACTTTAGATCAGGCTCTCATCACATCTCACCTGAATTATTGCAACAACTTCCTATTATTTAGTCTCCCCTGCATCAAGTTTGTCCCCTCCCCAGTACATCCTTCACACAGCTTATAGATTAAGTGATTGTCCTAATGCACAGGGCTGACCATTTCACTCCCCTGCTCACCAAACCTTCCTTCCCTCTAGGAAAAAAATACAAACTCTGGTTTGGCATTTAAAGCCTTTCACAACCTGGTATATTCCAATATATTTCTCTAGCTTTATGATAAATTACACACTTACACAAACTCTACCATACAGTTAAGCTCACCTTCCTGCTGTTACTCACACACAACACTCCATCTCCCATCCTGTCACCAATGTCTGGAATACACTGTTTCCTTACCTCTGCCTCTTGGAATTTCTGGTTAGGTATTAGTGCCTCCTCAAAAGAATAGTTTTGGATTTCTTTTGCATATACTTACATGTGTAGATAAGACCATAGGATCATTGGTACATTCTTTGTATCTGTATCCTGAGCAACAGTGTCAAGGCAGATACTGGGAACTTAATAGATGCTGACTGACTGATACAGGGCATCAAAACAGTAAGCTTAGAAAAGGAACGTAATTTGTTTGGCATCATATAGGGAGAGAATTTGGAACTCAAAATTTTTTAAAATGATTGTTAAAAATTTTTACATGTAATTAGGAAACATTTAATGAAATAAATAAAACAATTAAATTGTTAAAAAGCAAAAAAAAAGAAAGATGCAAGGCGTGTTTTAAAGGTAAAGTCAACAAGACTTGATGAGGCAGACAGAAGGAAGTCAAAGTTGACATCAGATTGCAAATCTGGATTTCAAGAAAGATTGTAGTTTCCTCAATAATTATAAGGATGGTTTGATTTTGGAGAGACTGAAGGACAACAAGATCAGTTATGTATTAATTTGAGACATCAACAGGACATCTAAGAGGAAATACCTAGGAGCAAGTAGCTGATGGTATGGAAGTTCAATCTCTCAATAGAGATTGGGGTTGGATGTACAGATTTGGGAGTCATTCAGTAGAGATAATAATTGATCCCATGTGATCTGCTCAGATCCAGAAGAGAGAGCATAAAATAAAAGAGAAGAGGGTTCAGGACAGAACCTTCTCTATGATTTAATAAATAAATCCTAAGGAACTGTGTGAGGCATACAGTGATCAAATGACTTACTTGCACAGGGTCCCAAACGTATTAAGTGTCAGAGACAGAATCTGAGTCTATGTCTTCTTGACTACTGTCACATAACTCAATTAACAAGTCTTTATTGAGTGCCTACTATGTGCTATACACGGTGGATACAAAAAATGAAAAAAATCTCTACTCTCAAGGAGCTTACATTTCTAATGGAGAGACAAGTACATATATTAGTACATACAAAATAAATATAAATAAATGAAAAGCACTCAAATACGTTATTGTTTGAGATGGAGGACGCTACCAATTGGGGAGATCAGGAAAAGCAGCATGTATAAGGTGAGTTGTGTTTTGAAAGCAGAGGGGGATTCTATGAGGCCAAGGTGAAGAACAAGGTCATTCCATGGCCCTGGGCATGTCCATTGCAAAGGCACAGAAAAAGGAGATTGAATATTGTGTTTAAGAAAGAAAGTCAGTTTGCCTAGATCACAGTGTGGGAGAGAGAGAGTAATGTACAATAAGGCTGGAAATATAGGTTGGGGACAGGATGAGGAGGACCTTAAAAGTTAAAGAGAAGTGTTGCTATCTGAGGCAATAGAAAGCCAGTGGAGTTTGATTTGGGGAGTGGTATCATGAGATCTTTGTTTCTGGTAGCTTTCCAGAGGACAGACTAAAGCAGAGAGAGACTTGAGACAGGGGAGCAATTCAGAGGCCTTTGCAGTAATGCAGATGAGAAGTGATAAGGTTCTGAACCAAGGTGGCAGCTATGTGCATTGAGAGAAGAGCTCAACATGAGATTGTTGTAGAAGGAGAAACGGAAAGGTTTGGCAACTAATTGAATATGTGAGATGAACAAGAGTAATGGGGTGAGGATGATGCTGCTTATAAACATGAAAGACTATAAAGAATAGAAATAGGGAAGTTTGGAAGAGGGGTCGATTGAAGAAGGGGAGAGAGATAATGAATTCTGTCTTGGATATGTTGATTTGAGATGAAAGTTTTAAAATGGAACAGAAAAATGACATGACTATATTCACGTGAAACATCTATTCATTAAGATTCTTGGGTACTATAGAAAATAACAATTTCAAATGGGATCCTAGAGCCAGAATATCTGATATCAGAGAAAATTTGATATCATATGATATATGCATATGAGCCAATGCGATATTGGTGTCTCGGGCCAACGTCCATATATTTGTTTGTTTGTTTGTTTCAAGAATCTGTATTTATATTAGTCTGGGTACTGTCTAGCACTGACTAAGACTGTGAGCCCCTATAACAATGACAACAATGGCTAACATTTATATAGAACTTTAAGGTTTGCAAAGCACATATTACACATAAGCAAAGCATTTGTTATAACTCTGTGAGGCAGGTGCTGTTATCCCTATTTTACAGACATGAAAGCTAAGGAGAGGAATAGAGAATAACTTTTCATACCCTCAGACTGTTAATTGGTGGTATATCTGTAATTGTTCTAAGTGTATCAGCTCCTGAAATCATGTACCACTCAGTGACATTCTTTCACCATTTGACTTTGTGTTTGCATGCACATATGTTATACATACATATATATATATATAAATATAAAACTCTGCTTAAGATTTTTTAAAAGACACTTGATGTTTTTCTTTTCTGTCACCTGTATATTATTTTAGGCCAAAACAGGAGCCAGTCCATCAGTGTGGTTACAGGTTATATCTAGTTTGGAAATATGTAAATATCTCAGTCTCTATAAAGATATAGTTTATTAAGTCAGAGAATAGGATGCTTGAAATGACCCCTTTGTTATCTGTGGTTCAAGTTGGATTGTTTTTGGCTTTTCTAAACGATCATTTTCTCATTCCCTTGGGTCAGGGAAATCAAAATGTGCTTCTGATCCTTTACTCATTTGTTCAGTGTTTTCGAATATTTTATTATTCACTTTGAATGTTAATCTGTAACTAGTGTTTCAAAGTTGTTCACTCTCGATTAGCCAGGCATATCACATAGTGAGTGGATCCTTGCAAGGAAAAGCGGTAGCATCATTATGTTCTGATCAATATGCTCTGATCATTGCATTCAGTTGTAGAATAATACAATCTAAGTTTCAGCACAAAGGATTTGTAAACTGTTTTACTCCTTAGTATTCAAAAATTTACATGTTTATGAAATATATCGCAGTTCAAGGTTGAGTACCTTAGGTCTATTATTTATTATGTTACCTCTATTTTGTTATGGTTTTAAGGAATTGATTGTTTTTAAAGTTAACCACACCTATGGTTCATTCTTGAAACTCTGAGGCAAATCTTAGAATCTAACAGATTAGTTTTTCAAATTAATTTAATTTACTCTTAAATGCCCATTTGATTTTTTAAAATTCCTAAAATATTCCCTAAGGTTTTTGATGTTTCCACATTTATCCTCTACCATGTGATTTCAGAACAAACACTCATGAGAATGGGGGCAAAGTTATTTAGTACATTGTTTAGAAGCATATTTATAAGATGCTTTAACATATGAAAGAACATTTCACATTGGGAAAAATTCAATAGGCTTCATCTCCATGAAGCATCCCCAGGTTAACCCCAACTGCCTCAGATATTCTCTCATAGCTTTTCATTTGTTTCTCTTCTCTGCCTATTAGATTCTAAGCTCCTAAAGGGCAAGGGACTATGCTTTCTATTGCCTTTATAATTCCACACACTGCCTTCCTAATGCCATATTCTTCACAATAGGCATTTATACAGAATTTTAGGAAACTTAAGATACTACATGAGTTGTTAGCATTACATGTCACTGGCAGACTTTTAAAATAAAAGTATCAACAAAAAATGAAATTTTCCCTTAAATGTAGAGAAAGGGAAGATGGTATGTTTAAAAAACTGAAAACATGGTTTGGATATGATTAGCCTCAGCTTTCAGCTTCATTTTTTATATCAATCAATAAACATTTATTATGCTCCTACTATGTGCCAGGCATTCTGCTAAGTGCTAGGGATACAAAAAAGAGGCAAAAGATAGTCCCTGTCCTCAAAGAGTTTATAATCTAATGACATATATAATTATATGATATATATGTTATATATTACATTATTATATAATCTAATGGATTGTACAATCTAATGGCATATAGTATTATCAGTTATCTAGATAATTCAAGTGAAAGGAAACTACTCTCTCTTCAGTCATCAGATGAAATTATTTTTGGACCAGAATTATACAAGTAACTGCCTCCTTGTTCCCTTGACTCACTTTGCATTTCTGTATATCAGTTCAATGTCCCTGGTTTCCAAAATGCTCTCAGATTTCATCCTGTCACCTCAGGTCGTGAAGCAAAATTTGCAAAGCATTCTTAACCTTAATTGTAACACATTTTAATTTTCTAAAGTGAACACTCTTGGCGGTCAGATTGAGGTATCTGATTTGCAAAAATGTTAAGAATCAATGATTTGGTTTTATGCTAGTTATATATTTGCCTATAACTATACTTTTTTTTAAAAAAATCAACAACATTCTCTTCAGTAGAGTTTCTTCTAAGTGTAGATAATGATACGTCTGGTTTTTTTTTTTTTTTTCCAGCTGCAGAAATAACTGTCCAACCAACTCTTGAAGAAGCCTCTGACAACTGTACCCAAGAATGCCTTATCCTTGGTCATTCTGATTCCTGCTGGATGCCTGCTGCGCTGCCTCCGTGTCAGCAACCTCGTTCTGCAGAGCCTGTGGTGACCCGCCACAGTTCTCCTGCTCCACATCTGATCACAACCACAGCAATGTGCCATAACCCTCCTGAGCCCCAGCCTGCTGCTATCTGCACCACTCCACCCCGGTCTCTGAACCAAGAACTGGGACCTGGTGCTAGGGCTGAAGCAAGGGGTGCTCAAGGAAGGGTTGTTGCTCAGGATGACTCTCATCAGGTCCGAAGATGCAGTCCCAGGGCCCTGTTTTGCACAGCTGCACATGACGACTCAATCAAAGTTATTCCCATGACGACCTTCACACCTGGCCAATCTTCACGGGGCTATCCCAATATTGAAGACGATCCCATGTAAGGCCCATCGGCCAAGCCAGCTATTTACAACCTTCAGGAGAATGTGTATATCATCAAAGCAACTGAACTACGTGCATATTAAAAACTGCTCCACCTGTATATATGTAAATAGAAACTAAAACCGAACTAAAACTGGACTCAATTTCAAGAGCTAGAGCTAGATCCCTAGAGTTTCATCCTAAGAAAAGTTTGACTAAAGTTTGTATCAAATATGGAGAAACAAAAATCCAGAAATAATATTTTACAGTAGGAAAAGGGCTATTGTGACAGATGAAAGCTTTGTGGTTTTTGCCATTTCTGAATATTTTATCCAAATTTCTGCCTTGGTGTGTAAATTATACCAACTGATTCACATGCTGTTCAAAATCAACATAGACGGTGCCACAAAGTCTCTGGTAACGCACCCCTGCTTGGTGGATACTCAATGTTAGAATGCGCTGCACTGTGCCCAAAGAGACTACTGGATTTCCAAGGGGACTTTTTTCTTTTCAGATTGACCTTCCTAGTTTAATGTAAGCTATATCAAGAAGCATTGCATCTGTCATTGTTTAGCCATTTTTCCGTTACTAATCAGGTTTTTCTTTCCCAAGTTCATATTAGTTAATGTCCCTGGAAATTGAACACAAGAGGACTTAAAACACAAGGAAGCAGAATAGATTTGTGGCTGTAAACTACTGTCGCCTAGAGAATATGCTGGTGATTTAAATGTTAATTTTACAGCACTATAGGCACTTATGGAAAGATTTTCCATAAAGGATTCAATATAACTATAGATAACCACACACTAAGCCCATTAGACTAAGGGATTTTTGTCATTCTAGCTCAACTTATTGAAGAAAATAACTGACATTATATAGACAAAAAGCAGGAAGCAAACGTTAGAGAGATATAATTATAAATATACATCAAATATATTCTTGTACAGAATTTCTAAGTGATGTGCTGGAGGAGATTAGGAGTTGCTGACTGCTTCTTATGGTGAATAAGAAACACTTGCTTCACCATAAAAGAAAAACCAAGAAATCCCAGACAGGAATCAAAAGATATCCTTCTGTGGTAAAAAGGAATACACTTGTGTTCCTAAGGAAATTATTTCCTTCCGTTGTCTGTTGGTTTTGTTTTTTTTTTTTCCCTTTTTAACCAGTCATTATCTTCTATGTGTACATTTCACCAAGTCACAGAAACTCCACTCCAAGTTGATTTCTCACAGCAAAACCCGGGTAACTTGTCTAGTTTCAATGTTACTATACCAAGAGACAATCTGTGTTTTAGGGGAAGTAAAACATCCCCAAACACAAGAAACAAAGAAACAAACAAAGAAATAAGCAAACAAACAAACCAAAAAAAAAAAAAAAAAAAACCCAAAAACAAAAAAAAAAAAAAAAAACAAAAACAAAAAAAAGTGTAACTTTCTTGTGGATAAAATTAGATATAGGCTCCATAATGTGTAACTTAAATTTACAATTTATGAGTAAAATGTGTGTGTAAAATGTTATAATATAAGCTTCTAGGAAACAAAAAACAAAAAACAAAACAAAAAAAAACAAAAAAACAAAAACAAAAAACAAATGTTCCAATTGGTGAGGATTTCACTGGATGTTGAGACATCGTCTCTCATGTGCCCAGCAGGTATAAGTAGCTTTGTAACTGTATATTTAATTTCATTGATTTCAGACTATTGAAATCATGTTTGATTTTAGTTTGTAGAAGAGCTTCACTTTTAAACTCAGAACTTAATTAACCAAGTTGCAAAACAGCAGATAGCAGGTGTTTTCTTTTTTTCTTCTTTATATTTTTCAGTACTATTTAGAGAGATTTGTGGTACACTGGTTTCCAGTCCCATGCGAATCCTGAAAAAGCAATGTGAATCCTTTGGAGACTGACACACAGTAGCTGTAACTTTACATTCTTCAGATACAATGGAATGGCCAATTGGACTGAGAGAGATAGACTACAGCTACCTATAGCTATTAACATCTATTTCCTTAATGAACAAAAGATACAGCAAACAAAACAAAATCACTTCCCAGGAGTTTCTGAGTTTGGGCTACATGTTTGGAAGCTTATTCAAAAATCATGAATATATATCATGCATAGTATTAAAAACCAATAGAATAGAAATCTAGAATTACAAAATTCCCATGACATTTCCAAATCTTTTTTATCTCAAAATGCCCAGTGTTTGATAAATATTATTTAAGGAGTAAATAAGCAAAGAACATGAACTAGAATGTTGTCACTATTGTGCATGTCTTTAATAAATCCCAATGATGGCTGGAAATAACGAAATGCCAAACAGCTGGTTCTCTGTCATGGATAGATACTGCCAAATTTCCAGTGACCTCATCATGACAAGTACTTTCCCTTCTAAGCTTATAAAACATAGTAAATTGCATGTTAGCCAGAGGCATAAATTTAACTTGGCATATCATGACTTTTAAGGGATGTTGAGAACTTAGCACTCAGAGAACCATGAAAATAATTGAAATGATGGAAAAAATAAGACCTAACTGGACACTGAAAAGAATTAGGACTAAAAGACAATTATAAAATAACACATCAGAGATATGGACAATTGCCCCACATCAACAAAGAACAGAATAAAATGAAATCATCTTTAACTTAAGCAAAAGGTATGTGTCATATATATGCATACAAACGTCTATGTCTGTGTGTATGTATCTATGAAAACCTGACAAGTAGAGTTATTTCACATGTAATCAAGATAAGCTATTTAATCTCCATCCCTGAAGCTTTACAAATTTGGATACTCACCCTTCTACAGGTATGGGGATGGGCTACATGAACTCTGAAGGTCATTGACAGCTCTCAGATCCTATGGATAGATTTAGGGATTAGAGAAAGGGTTCATTTTTGTTTGTTTTAGAGAGGTTTTGACCTGTGATTTCATCAGTGGGCTAACTGCGTAATGCAGATCCTACACTCTCTGTAACAGATTTGCAGTTGTCTGGAGCACCGAGAAGCTAATTTGCCCAGAGTCATAGCTGGTACACATCAGTTGCAAGACTTGACCCTGAGTTCTCCTGACTGCAGAACTTGCTCCCCCCTGTACCCTAGTTCCCAATACTTGTCTAGATTATTTAGTATATGTCAATAACTAGGCACCCCAGCCCTGCTATTGGAACAGGGTATTGTTGAAGCTGGAATCAGACCAGCTTTGACCAAAGGCAGATGTGTGAGTTCAGGTATTCTATCCGATGTGTTCTGGGACCAGGTTTCTACTCGATCAGGAGTATTTGACTTGGATATTTAAGGACTTCATTCCCAGTGAGAACTTTCTAATATGCCATCAATTATTTCCTAAAACAAATAGAGGCACAGATTAGGAGGGCCATCCATGGGAATTTATCAATATGAGAATAATTAAACCCTGGCACTCACTTTACCAAGAAATATAATGGTTCCCACTGGGGGAGTGGTAGAGGAAGAACTATTTCTTTTAAAAAAAAACCCTCAAATACTGATATATCTTTAAGTTTTATCTGCAAATTGACCCACCAAAAGAAGAACTATGCATGATAGGTCTTTTTAGAGTAAGCTACTGACGATGTTTAACATTCATCTGAAATAAATTTAGTTATATGGTGATTATATATTTATTCCTACAATAATACACAGAAAATGGGGAACATTTGTAAGACTGCCTATCCACTAGACATCCTATACCAAGAACGTATACATCCTTTAAACATTTGTTTGTAATTTCAGCAAATGCTGTGTCAGTGTCTTAAGAACTAATACCAGTATACTTCTACATGATATATATCTATTATCTAAGATCTAGAAGCAATTTAGTGCACAAAGTGTGCATTTTTGTGTAATCTTATTTAGTCACTTGACATTCTACTTTTAATTATGTGAATTTATGGAGCTAAAACAATTATATCTATGTTATAATGGTAGCTAAATGATTAACTTTGTTATTGTGTATAATGGTAACAATTAAAAGCAAAAACCTTGCCTTCATAAACAAACATTTATCACACTATATTTAACATGGTAAAAGAGACATGCGAAATTCACCAATTTGCATTTCTAAATTAATCTTACAAAGAAAACCTTACTTTTGAAGAAATTGATTGGTTTCAACTCATGCAGATTTCAACCTAAGTTTTTTTTTTTTAAGTTAAGGATATATACATGTATATTTTAGCCACATATACATATATACCATACCACTCATATTTTTTCTTTAAATTTATTCAAGTTTAACCTGACTTATACTTTCAAGTAAAGATGTCATTTTGCAACTTATATTTTTTTTTTACTCTTTTCTTACATAATAAAAATTATTTTGAAATTTTCATCAGGATGCTTCTAGGTCCATCACTAATTCTTTTTAGGAAAAAAGAAATGCATTTCTATTTCAAGCTAGCACAAGTGGTCCAGAAAACATGGAAGTAAGAGTAGTACAAAACCTGGACAGAAATGCTAATTACATTACGTGCCAATGACCATATCAGAGGAATTTGGTATGACAGTCTCAAAAAAGGTTTCTCATTTACAATAGTTTTTGAATACCGACCATCAATTGATTCAGAGTAAGTATAATATTAAAACAAAATCTGACAACCAACACTTACCAGCACAAACAGTATCAAAGTGGCTGGTGTTAAGTATATGTGTGCAAAAGTAGATGTTAAACAACGATTTGAAGGCAAAGCATTTACATGGTAACTTACAAAAATGTTGTGTGTGTGAATTGTTATACATAAGTATATTTGAAAAACTTTTAAAATATATATTTATGCTTGTATTTTGGGCAGATTTTTTGTGATATCTTACAGGATCTGAAAATGAAGCCGGAAGGAATTGAGGTGGATACTGTATGGCCTAGGCCAGCAGCGTAGACTCCCCAAGTAACTCTGTAGTGGTGGTTCTATTTCAGGTTCTGTGTAGCATGATGTCTTATGATTAATATAATTATTAATAAACTCATCTCATAAAATAAAAACCTCACATCTTTGGTTGGTTGTTTTTCAAGTCAAATTGAAAGATTTTACTTTAATCAATGAAATATTATTAAATGACTGTGCAAACAAGCTTCCTATGTCTTTTTCCCCTTTGGGCGAGTCCTCTACCTAAACACTGACTTGACCTACACTTAAAACAATTTTGAAAATTTATATTTTATCACATTAAATAACATTGGCCAGCTTTGACACGATCCCACTGTCTTAAACCTAGTAATTGTTTTAGTAAATTTAGGAAATTCATTTAAAAAATCCAAGTTAATTGACCCTTCATGCCAGTCACTTAAGTATGCATACATCAAATCTTCTCTAAATCTCATCCTCAAAATATAACAAGCCCCCTGCATGTGTGGTCTGCTAATACTACCATTAATTCTCAATGTAGAAAACAAGGGAAAAAAATTCAGAAAGCAATAATACACTCCTCAGGACTGTAACATTGAAACACTTAGAATACAGTCCAGTTAAATTTTATGAACTTAGGAACAAAGAAATACAGAGGATGATGTTTGGCTAGAATCTTTTTATAAATCTAATTCCTGGGGGGAACGCTGTTTCTATACTTGACTCATGTTCTCGTCCAAGGGTAACAGTAAAATACTATCGATACCCGTTACTCTAGTACTCTCAAACAAGAACCCATTCAGGCCTTCTAAGTTACTGTGATTCTTATCCAACCCCTTCTATATGTAGCACCCCCTCTGAGCCTCCTCCTACAACCTGTACTAGCTAGCACCTCAGGGTTAAATCCTGAGAAAGGTGGCCAGATTGTTTAGCTCTAGGAGGAAGGGAAGAGAAACCTGAGATTTCTGGTTTTCATTCTCCCATACTTAATCACTTTTTCAGATGGCTGCTCCACTGTTTTCTTTCTACCTTGTATTTTAATTTTCCTCTTCCTCATTCAGTGCCATGCATGTCAGGCTTTTTGCATTTCCAAAGTAAGAAACGTTAAATAACTTAACCCAATGGTTAAATAATTTAACCATTTCCAACGGTTATTTAAGTAGTGGAAGTTACTGAAAGGCATCAAAGACACAACTCCCCAAGTATTACCAGAACCAGATTAAACGTAATTGAGAAATATTTAACGCAATAAAAATACAATAAAACATAGATAATATTACATTGTAAAACTAAGTCAATATGCGTCTGCAGGGATCTTTATGTATCTACTAGTAACTTTCCCTGCACTTGCTTCTATTTGAGTTTGACACCTCTGATTTAAAAGACCATTAGTCCTTGTTTAAAAAACCAAGAGTGGAGTGTGGTGGGAAAAATGTCTTCAAGCCAACCTACTACCCTCCTTGATCCCCCCACGCAAATTAGGCTACTTTTTTTTTTTTTAAGATATCCAAACTAGTCTCAAGATTTTATCAGTTCAGGGGATTCAAGCTTGGGACATTGATGTACTTTCTTGGTTGCTTGGAGGCAAAATAGCCAGGCCGTGAGGGGCTGGACCTTGTACTTGAGGCTTCTAACTAGAAACTAGCAGAATGATCAAAACTAGCACAGGAGAGCTATGCTCAGCTGAATGGAGTCTATGTCCTGGATGAACATCTGTTTCCTGCTCTGAATATTCTTCTTCTGGTGTACCCAATAGCCAGCCCCCTTCCCTATGTTAACTGTTAGTTGGACTACAGTTATCTTATTTCATTCCAGTTTTGGACCTCAACTACCAGGATACCAGTCTGAATCAGAACCAGTCCATGACACGAGGCTTTCTAGTTTCAAGGCCAGTTCTCTACCACATGAAACATACTCTAAATCACTGGTGTCCAACTCAAATAAGAGACAGATCCCTGTGGACCACATATTGACTTACAAAAGCACAAATTAACTATCTATATTGTATTGTATTTTTATTTATTTTGTTAAACATTTCCCAATTACTTTTTTTAAATTTTATTTGTTTTTAGTTTTCAACATTCACTCCTATAAGATTTTGAGTTCTAAATTTTCTTCTCTCCCTCCCTCTGCTCCCTCTTCCCCAAAATGGCTTGCGATCTTCCCAATTACTCTTGAATCTTGGTCTGGCCACACTTGGGAGTTTTGTAGGCCCTGTCCTCTAAATCACTAAAAGTAAAGGAAACACAAATTTTAAAACTCTGTGGTTCTACCTCACACCATGTAAATTGACAAAGGTGACAAAAAAAAGAATAAAAGTATATGTTTGAAGGACAGTGGGAAAACAGGCACATTTATATGATCTTGGTGAAGTTGTGGAGTTCAATCATGTTGGTTATCAGTTTGGAATTATGCAAAAAAATGTGATTAGACTACTCGTTTGCTTTGATCCAAGAAAGCACTTGTGGGCATCTACCCCAAGAAAGTCAAACATAGATACAGAGGTTGAATATATATTGCGATATTCATAGCAACACTCTTTGTGGTAGGAAATATCTGAAAATAGAATGGGTGTTTGCCGAATGACTACTAGATTCATGAAAAAATAATGATGTAGGTATAGCACCTCCTCTGAACTACCTCCTCAACTTACAGTTTTACAGGTTGGGTCTCCGGTTCGAGGATACCCTGTGGATCTGGGTTCCTACCACTTTAGCTTAAAAACCACAACTGGTAGACACAATGAGCTCTCAGCCGAGGTATTTACTAACGTAGCATACTAATAATAGCCCTGCCCCCAAAGCTGGAATGTACTCGCCCACAAATACACACAGTATCCATGTGATAAGTGGGCACAAACTTAGAACACAAAAGTTATGAAGTACACATGTAGGGAACGCATGTGGCTAAAGCAATTCACTTCTCTAGTACTTGCAGGGCCTAGATATCCTTATCCTTCTCATAGAGTTCCCCACAGGGCACAGCTGGGTTCCCTGAGTCTACTCTCCTCCATAGCTCTGTTGTTAATTGCCAGGGACAGGAATTTCTTGAGTTCGTATCCAGGTATCTTCTTTACTGATAGAAGTCCCTGCCTGAATATTGACTCTCTGTGTCCACATCTGTCTGGAGAAAATGTCTTTGCTCCCCACTGGATACTGATGTCTTCTACTGCTTAAGCAACTCTGCTTCAATGCAATATGGTCAATGATGTGGGGAAGGATGGAGAAAAATCCTCTCCTGCCCTACAAGGACGATTCCTTCTCATGGTACAAGTTCTCCTTCCAGGGCTAACTTCAGCCTGTACTGACTCCTCAGCTGGTAAACTCAGTTTTTTAAGGGCCCCATCTAGGGCATGGCCATTTTCTACCACCCAATGTCAAGTTACCTTCATACTTGGTAAATATTTCATAAATGTACGGCACTGGGATAAACATGGCTTCACACTTAGTTTAACACCCCATTATCTGTGAAAGTATCCTATTGACTTAACAGCTGGTCATACTGTGATTATATCAACTGAACTCAGGGAAGGGGATATTCCCTGCTGCCTTACGTATGAATGTAGTGGAAAGGAATATGAGGAATTCAGAGAAACGTGGAAAAATTTTGTGTAAAACAATATAGAGCAAAAAAAGCAGAACAAAGAGAATAATCTCAACAATGATAGCAAAAATGCAAATGAAAAGATTACAAGGCAGATGAACTCTGAGAAATCAGAAAAACAGAAAATCCCAGAAAACAGATAATAAAACTGCTAACCAGAATGTTTTATATATTGTCAAATGTTGTTACTTTATCAGATGTTTTTACTTTAAGTGTCTTTCTTTGTCACAAGAGAGAATTCAGTGGGGGGAGGGGAGGAGTCAAATGACCAAGATCTAAAACTGCAAGGCATCAAAAGTACATTTTTTTTTAGAAGTATCTAAAACGTAAAGACTTATGGAGAATGAAAATGAGAGACTGGAAAAACATTCACTGTGCATCAGGGGATTCCATAAAAGGAATTATATTCATTGCATCAGAAAAGATGAAAATAAAAATTCACAATGTCAGAAGAGATAAACAGGGAAACAACATCATGCTTAAAGGCACTGTAAACATTGAAACAATATGTCATTAAGGATAATGAGCCAATGTGGTTGTGCTGGAAGAATGAACATCCGTGGAGAAACACTATCAGTGCAGGTCAGCACCTCCATGACAGTTTATAGTCTTGAAGTTGAATAGAACATCGAGATTTATTTGCCCAGGATTGCATAGCCAATATGTATCAGATGTTGGACCCCCTGGCTCCAAAGACAGCTCTCTATCCAAAAAGCTACACTGTTTCACATTATTAGCATTATTAAACCTAGACATACGTGAATGGCATAACATCTAAATTCATAAAGAAAAAGCTAAATGAATCACAAAAAGATGTAAATAGCAGAATAATTATAAAAGTCTCTAATGTTCCTTTCTCAGAGATAAATAATCTCAAAAAGATGTGCAAAAATTCAAACATAAAATTGAACAGATTGTTGGAAAAGTTAGAGATATGAACCACATTTCTTTTGAATAGAAACATTAAAGAATATACAGTTGATTCGCATCATTCACAGTAGTTAAGTTCTATAAAGTCACCAGGAACAATGAATTAGCAAATACTAAACCATTCGTCCTAGGAGAAATACACAATAAGATTCTTGCAAGCATATGATCACATTTACTTTAGCACTTTCCACAGTGGCCTCATGTGGAGACAGTGAATTTCTTCCTCCTTTTTCTGGACTTACCTATTATTGATTCATTAACAAAACTCATACCACCATCAGTGCTATAACTCATGCCTGAATGAAGCTTATCTAACACAAGTATTTTCTCCATAAGGCACATCACAGCCTTCTTGCACTTAGGAACACTGGACAGCACTTCAGCACTATACTTTGGGGCCATTTTTAAACAGTGAAATCACCAACAAATAGTACAAATTTTTTTAATGGCACTAAATAAGTTGCATAAAGGATATTTGTTTACAGTATAAAAGCTGAACCATGAAGCATCACCTTGTTGACCTCAGCTGGGAAGGTGTGCTTTGGGCAATTCAAATTTTTGATCACTCTGCATATGTCCATCAATGACCACAAAAGTGCCAAGTTTATTGATTTTGGGGTTACAAATAAATCTTAGTGATTAAGCAAATTTGCAAATATGGAATCCAGGAATAAGAAGGAACTGCCGCATATATTTCTTAGCATCACATAATACTGTTACAAAAATACACTTTATGCTAGGCACAGGGAAATTATAAATAAATGTAAAGAAAGGGAGAACTACTAAACATCTTTCAGGCCATAATTCATTAAAAATTATGATTACCACAAGAAACACCTGCATGAGATGCCACTCTCAATAGAGGATAATTATATCCTACATGAATAGGCTCAAGAAGGAAGGATATAGGAGATGACAAGTGTCAGGCAAGTCAAACTTTGACCACCATTTCCTCTCAGTCCCTGATGGACACAGCTCAGGACCCTGAATCCAAAAGCCTTGTGAATAGCAGAATCCTTCAAACCAGCAGATCCTCTTCCAGCCTAGCCTCCACAGCCATTATTGAGAAGAGGAATCTTTGTAGAAAAGGGGCCCACTTTCCTCATCATCACCAGCAACAATTACTGACCAACTGTCATCAATAAGCAGATAAGAATAGCATAGCAACAACCCCCAGACCAGCATTCCTTCTTCCAGCCCAGCCCTCACGGCCATCACGTAAGGAAGTAACTTCTGTGGAGAAAAGGTCAGCCATTTTCACCAAGTGCAAACCAACTGACACCCACAGGTCAGGCAACCCAGCCTGGTTGAAGCAGCCATGCACCCTGAGGGAGAAAGAGGAGGCAGCATGTGCTAGGCAAGCCAAACCACCACCATCTTGACCACCATCTCCCCTCAGACCTTAATAGACACAGCTCAGGACACTGAACCCAGGAACCTTGGGATTAGTGACATTAAATAATGATAGTAAAGAAAATGTATTGACATCTGCTTTGTAGTTGCACCCTAAGACATTAAGATTTTTCCATCTGACTTGTAGTTGAAGCCTTCCATATGTGTTGTCTTCTCCATCAGAATGTGAGCTCTTTGAGAGCGGGGATTGTCTTAGTTGTGATCTGGATCCGTAGAGTTTAGCACAGTGCTTTGCACGAAATGAACACCTAACAAATGTTTTATTCATTCATGTACACAGCTAGTTAGTGCCCTTCCCCCTCCAAATCACTTTGCAAATACTTCGTACATACCTCTATATCTATATCTTGTTTCCCTCACCTAGACTGTAAGCTCCTTGAAAGCCAGGGACCATTTACAATTTTATCTTTGTATCCACAGCAACTAGTACATAGTAGGTGAAAAATGAAATTTTGCTGGTCTCTTAAAACAAACATGAACAAAATTTTAAAAAGTGGAGAATAATAAACTGAGCATGCAACGAAGAAAAATGTAGATTAAACAACAAATTAATAATCCAAAATGACTAGAATTCTTGAAATTAGAGAAGTGGAGCAATGCAAAGCATAAAGAATAGAAAAACAATCAGCAAAACCAAGAGTTCAGTTTCTTAAACTAACAAAATTGACAAAAATTCTAGCTAACCTGATAAAATAAATATAAGGTGAATTTGAATTTATATTTATTATCTATAATGAGGTGAAATTATAATGGAAAGAATAAAAAGAATGATCAGGACACACTGCAGTTGTGTGTTAGCAAAACCAAGAATTGAAAGGAAAGTGATATTGACCTACAGGCATAATAAATACCTAGACTAATGAAACAATGAATAGAGACCTTAACCTGTTCTCAAATAGTGAAAATGAAGAAGTAATAAAGCAACTACCAAGAGGATAAAACAACTTCGTTCCAGACAGACTTAAAGATGAATCCTATAGAGAGTTTAAAGATCAAGTGATACCCATACTAGAGTAGATAACTCAAAAAAAAAAAAGTCTGCATACATCCCAGACTATTTTAGCATCACTTGCTGTGATAATGAAGAGTTGGAAACAACGTAGATGTCCCCCAGTTGGGGAATGGCTAAATAAATCATGGTATATAAATGTAATGTAAGAAAAGGGGAGAGGGAATAAGCATTTATATAGCACCTGCTAGACACTTCACTTTTTTACAGATATTTTCTGTTGATCCTCATAACAACTCTGTAAGATAGGTGCTGTTATTATCCCCATTTTCCAGTTGAGGAAACTGAGGCACTCAGTGGTTAAGTGACTTGCCCTGGGTCATACAGCTAGCAAGTGGCTGAGACGACTTGGATTTAAACTTGAGTGTTCCTGACCTCAGGCCCAGCACCCTGATGCGAAATGAAGATGTAGGTCTAAGAAAACCAAATATACAGTGACTACAACAATGTAAATGAAAAGAATCAAAATACAAACAAAGTGAATGTTGCAAAGTTGCAAAGAAAAAGCTCGACTTCCAAGAATAAGAGAAGACACCCCTGTTCCACTTCTTTCGGAGGTGGGAGCCATACAGGTGTGTGCACTGCACATAATTACAAACTTTTTTTTCCCCATTTTTTCATCAGGTTTGCTAATTTTTTCCGCTTCTTTTTCTTTATTAGGCTAATTTTGAAACTTTCATTTTTTTAATCTCTCCTTTCACTTTCAAGTTTTCATTCTGGTGTTTAATTGGTAATTTTTAATTCATTCTTTTTCTAGTTTTTTTTTTTTTAGTTGCATGTCCACATTTATTGATCTGCTCTCTGTTTTGTTGAGGTACAGCGTTTAGAGATACTGTATAAATTTGCGCTTAAATTCTGCTTTGGCTGCATCCCACAAATTTTGTACCTCTTTTTCCGTTTGGTCAATTATGTTTTTAAGGTGTTATCTAGTATTAGCATCACACTAAATAGGGGTTTGTTAGAAACAGTATTAGATCGTCATCCTAAACCCTTCAGGATTAGCTCTAGAACCCTGACGTGCGAAATGGCCAGCCGTGCTCTGGGGGGGGGGGGGGGGGGGTCTAATGTGCTCATCAGAGTTGGAGGAGTGAGCCCAGAACTTATACAATACAAATGAAATTCGGTTAAAAGGCCAACAATTCTAGAGTATCTAGTAAAATAATGAAAAAGGAGTCGAAAAGGCAGGGGGAAGCTGTGGGACACCCAGCGAAGGAAAATGGGCCGGGAGCAATCGTTCTCCCCCCCCCCCCACCCCACCCCCATCCCCAACACCATCCCCACCCCCGAACGCACAGCTTCACCTTGCTAACCTGCTGAAGTGCTCGGTTCATCACCTCATTGAAGCAGTCCTTTTCACAACCGGGCAATGGCGACTCATGGGACACAGGAATAGATGTGAGAAGAGTTCTGTGGGGGCAGTTGGACCTCCCAAGGGCCAGTGCCCTGGAGCCTGCCTCGGCCAGGGCCTCGGCTCTGCGCTCCTGCTGCTACCCCTACCTGTGCCCCATCGTGTCTCCAGCCTGAACCGCTTTCCTCCCTCCGGCCTCCTGGCTCGTCCCTTCAGCCTCCCTCCCGACGCAGACAGCCTCCGCTCACCAGCCTTCAGTTGCCTGCCGGCCAGCAGCCTCCTGCCGCGGCCTTGCCGGCCTGCCTTCCTCGGGTCCTCCCCCTTCCCTTGACCTCTCGTTAGCCTCCGGCCTGCTCGCTGCTCACCTGCTCCTGCCTCCCGCTCTCCTCGCACCTGCCTGTCGCCTTCCCTCCAGACCTTTCCTCAGTCCCTCCTAGCGTCCCCTCGGGCCTCCGCTAAGTGAGGCTGTCAAGGAGGTTCCGTTCTCAAGGGGAGAAAGTTCAACCCCTTGGCCCCTTGCTTGGGCACCTAGCATCCCGGCCTGGTCAGGCCCCAAGGTAGAGACCTCAGAGTAGGCCTTGTTAGGTGCGGCCCTGTGGCACTTCCCCCTGTCTGGTGCCTTCAAGTGGCGGCTGGATGACCACCTCTTAGGGTATGTTCTGAACCCAGGGTCAGGGGGGTTGGCGTCCCTTGGAGGGAGGCCTCTGCCCATCCCAAGGTGCTGTAGCGCTGCAGAAGGGAAGAGCTGGGGACAGTGGGACAGGCTTCTGGCCTCGTCTTCGAGGGGTCAAGCTCCACGTCAGCCTAGGGATGGCAGGAACAAAGGTGTGAACCATGGGGAAGTGTGGGATGGCAGGGACAAAGGTGTGAACCACGGGGAAGTGTGGGATGGCTTCACAGAGGGTCACTAGAAGACAGGGAGTTGGGATAGCTGAATTGTGAGCTTAGTTGCTTGTTTGCCCTTGATGGCTGTTGCATATAGCCCTCATGTGGGCACGGTCCTTGTTTCTCTGCTTTGAACCTGCCTGCAAGGCAAAGAATAGTGTGACCCTGAGAAGCCCCTGTTACTAAGGGACTTTTCCTATGTGTCTGTTTGTCCAGGTGGTGTGTGTGTGTGTATCCTTGGATAAGCTTTTTGGGCCAGAAGATGCTGTGAGTTATGGCCAGTTGTAGGCGTGGAGAGTGAGGATTTGGCTCTGCTGGCTCCATGTTACAAGGTAAGTGGCAGTTAAATCTTTGAAAACACCTTTGGACCGTTCTGCGTTTGCTTATTGTCTGTGGCAGAGCCATCTTGATAGACTGGGACAAAATATCTAGTACATGAGTGGAAAGCATTTCAAATGAGAACTTAAGGACAAGTCACTTACCCTGTCTAAGCCTCAGTTTCTTCATTCATAAAATAAGAGGGAGGAGAGGAGGGGTTAGGTAAGGCAACCCCTTTAAGGTTCCTTCTAGCTCTAAATTTCTGAATCTTGTGGTATGGGACCATTACCCCCCCCCCCCATTTCTTTATACCCAGTGCCATGCAAGATGCTTTCCTTGAACAAAGAAAGTTGTACTGTTCTGGTTTTTCTCCTCCTTATCTGACTGTTCCTCAGTCTCCTTTGTGGGCTCCCCTTCTATGTCATTCACGATAATTCTAGGTAGCCCACAGAGCTCTCTTCTTTTCTCCCTCTGTGTTATTTCACTTGATTTCTCATCAGCTCCTATTGATTCAGTTATCTTCTATAAAGATAATTTTGAAATCTCCTTATCTAGCCTTAATCTCTCTGCTAAACTCCATTCTCACATTTCTAAGTGACTGCTGGACAGGTGGATGTGAATGTCCCATAGATATCATAAACTCAATGTTATATCCAAATTATAACTCATTATCGTTCCCCTTTCCAAACTTCCTATTTTTGTGTAAGGCACCACCATCTCCCCACTCACCCAGACTTGTAACCTGTGAGTCATCCTTAACTCCTCACTATCAATTTTATCTCCTGTATTCAATACTTGCAAAGTTCTGTCAATTTTACCTTTGTAAATTCTCTCATATATGCCTCCTTCTCTCTGATATTGCTACTACCCTGGTGCAAGCCCTCATCACCTCATACCTGAACTATTGCAATAGTGTTCTGGTTGGCCTGCCTGTCACAAGACTGTTTCCACTCCAGTCCATTCTCTACTCAGCTGTCAATGTGATCTTCCTGAAGTACGAGTCTAACTATATCATTCTGCCCCCCTCCCATGCCCCAACTCCAGTGGCTCCCTGTCACTTCCAGGATCAAATATGAAATCCTCTTTTTCCGAATTCGTAACCTTTTATAACCTGCCCTTCTCCCAGACTTTGTAGTCTTCTTAAACTTTACCTACCCCACTCACATACTCTGTGATCGGGTCTCACTGACTTCCTTGCTGTTCTTGGAACAAGACACTCTATCTCCCTACTGTGGCCATTTTAATGGGCTACACCCCATGCCTAGAATGCTCTCCATCTTCATCTCTGTTCCTTCACTTCTGGCTTACTTCAAGTCACAGCTGAAATCCTATCTTTCACAGCAAGCCTTCCACTATCCCTCTTAATTTTAATGCCTTCTGTTGATTATTTCCAATTTATATTGTATATAGCTTGTTTGAATGTAGTTATTTGCATGTTTTCTCCCCATTAAATTGTAAGTTCCTTGAGGCTATTTTTTTCACCTTCCTTTGTAGTGCCTGGAACATAGTAGGAGGTCCATAAATGTTTACTGACTGACTGATTGCTGAATTTAATCAGTACTGCACTTAGCCCTGCACCAATGCCCTTTATTTTTTAAATTTATTTTTCTCAATTATACGTACAATTTTTAACATAAATTTTTTTAAAGTTTTGAGTTCCAAATTCTTTTTTCCTTCCTCCTTTGCCTCACTGCTTATTGAGAAGATAAGCAACTTAATATAGATTATAGATGTGCAGTCATGCAAAACATATTTCCATATTAGTCATGTTACAAAAGAAAACACAGACACTCCACCAAAAAACCCCAAGAAAAATAAAATTTTAAAAAGTGTGCTTCAATCTGCATTCAGATTCCATCATTCTTTCTCTGGAGGTGGATAATATTTTTCATCGTAAGTCCTTCCAAATTGTCTTGGATTATTATATTGTTGAGAACATCTAAGTCACTCGCAGTTGATCATTGTGCAATATTGCTGTTACTGTACAGTCTTCTCCTGGTTCTGCTCACTTCACTTTGCATCACTTAATGTAAGTCTTTCCATATTTTTCTGAAACTATCCTGCTCCTCATTTCTTAGAGCAAATAGTATTCCCTCACAACCATATAACAAAACTTGTTCATCCATTCCCCAGTTAATGGGCATCCCTTCAATTTCCAGTCTTTTGCCATCACAAAAAGAGCTGCTACAAATATTTTTGTACATGTAGGTGATTTCCCCTTTTTCATGATCTCCTTGGGAGACAGACCTAGAAGTGGTGTTGCTGGGTCAAAGGGTATGCACAGTTTTATAGCCCTTTGGGCATAGTTCCAAATTGCTCTTCAGAATGGTTGATTCAGTTCACCACTCCACCAGTAGTGCATTAGTGTCCCCATTTTTCCACATCCCCTCTAACATTTGTCATTTTCCTTTTCTATCGTATTAGCCAAGCTGACAGGTATAAGGTACTTGAGAGTTGTTTTAATTTGCATTTCTCTGATCAATAGTGATTTAGAGCATTTTTTCATATGACTATAGATAGCTTTGATTTTTTCAACTGAAAACTGCCTATTCATATCCTTTGAGCATTTATCAGTTGGGCAGTGACTTGTATTTGACTCATTTCTCTATATTTTTGATGAATGAGGTCTTTATCAGAGAAATTTGCTGTAAAAATTTCCCCATTTTCTGCTTTCCTTTTAATCTTGGCTGCATTGGTTTTGTTTGTGCAAAACTTTTTTTTTTCAATTTAATGGAATCGAAATTATACATTTTACATACCTATCTCTTGTTTGGTCATAATTTTTTTTTTTTTTTTTTGCTTATCCAGAGATCTGACAGGTAAAATATTCCATGCTCTCCTAATTTGCCCATGGGTATTACCTTTTATGTCTAAATCACGTACCTATTTTGACTTTATCTTGATATATATACTGTGTGAGATGTTGATCTACCTAGTTTCTGCCAAACTGTATTCCAGTTTTCCCAGCATTTTTTGTCAGATAGTGAATGCTTGTCCCAAAAGCTTGGATCTTTCTGTTTATCAAACACTCAATTACTATGGTCATTTACTACTTTTTATTGTGTACCTAATCTATTCCACCGGTCCTACCACTCTGTCTTTAGCCAAATTGTTTTGATGATTACTGCTTTGTATTACAGTTTGAAATCTGGTACTGCTAGACCACCTTCCTTCATATTTCTTTCCGTTGATTCCCTTGATACTCTTGACCTTTTGTTCTTTCAGATGCATTTTAAAATTATTTTTTCTAGCTTTATAAAATAATTTTTGGTAGTTTGATTTGTATGGCATCAAATAAGTAAATTAATATAGGTAGAATTGTCATCCTCATTATATTGGCTCAGCCTACTCATGAACAATTAATATTTCTCTAACTGTTTAGACTTGACTTTATTTGTGTGAAAAGTGTTATGTAATTGTGTTCATACAGTTCCTGGGTTTGTTTTGGCAGGTAGACTCCGAAGTATTTTATATTGTCTGCAGTTATTTTAAATGGAATTTATCTTCCTGCTGGAATTTGTTGGTCATATATAGATATGCTGATGTTTTCTGTGGGTTGATTTTATATCCTGCGACTTTGCTGAAGTTGTTTCAACTAGTTTTTAGTTGATTCTCTAGGATTCTCTAAGTATACCATTGTATCATCTTCAAAGAGCGATAGTTTTGTTTCCTCATTGCCTATACTAGTTCCTTTAATTTCTTTTGATTCTCTTATTGCTATAGTTAGCATTTCTAATATAGTATTGAATAATAGTGGTGATAATGGGCATCCTTGTTTCACCATTAATCTTAATTGGGAAGACTTCTAGCTTATCCCCATTATAGATTATACTTGCTGTTAGTTTTAGATAAATTCTACTTATCATTTTAAGGGAAGCTCCATTTGTTCCTATGTTTTCTGGTGTTTTTAATAGGAAGGGGTGTTGTATTTTGTCAAAATCTTTTTATGCATCTGTTGTGATAATCATATAATTTTTGTTGGTTTGTTATTGATATGATCAATTATGCTGAGAGTTTTCCTAATTGAACCAGCCCTGCATTCCTGGTATAAATCCCACCTGGTCACAGTGTTTGATCTTTGTGATCTAGTGCTCTACTTTCTTTGTGACTGTTTTATTTAAATTTTTGAATCAATATTCATTAGGGAAATTGGTCTATAGTTTTCTTTCTATGTTTTTGTTCTTTCTGGTTTAGGTATCAGTGCCACATTTGTGTTGTGAAAGGAATTTGGTAGGACTTCTTCTTTGTCTATTTTCCCAAATAGTTTTTATATTATTGCAATTAATTATTCTGTAAGTATTTGGTAGAATTCACTTGTGGGGGAGCTAGGTGGCACAATGAATAGAGCTCTGGCCTTGGAATCAGGAGGACCTGAGTTCAAATCCAGCCTCAGACACTTAACACTTACTAGCTGTGTGACCCTGGGCAAGTCACTTAACCCCAATAGCCTCACCAAAAAGAAAAAAAAAAAATTCACTTGTGCATCCATCTGGTCCTGGGGATTTTTTCTTAGGGAGCTCATTTCTTTCTTGTTCAATTTATTTTTCTAAGATGGAGTTATTTAAGTATTCTATTTCCTCTTCTACTGATCTGAACAATTTATATTTTTGCAAATATTCATCCATTTCACTTAGATTGTCAGATTTATTGGCATATAATTGGACACAATAGCCCTAATAATTGCTTTAATTTCATCTTCATTGGTGGTGAATTCACTTTTTTTAATTTTTGATACTCATAATTTGGTTTTCTGCTTTTTATTCCCCATAAAACCAGCTCCTAGTTTTATTTATTGGGTCAGTGGTTTTCTTAGTTTCAATTTTATTAATCTCTCCTTTGATTTTCAGGATTTTCAATTGGATATTTAATCGAGGATTTAAAATTTGTTCTTTTACTTGATTTTTTTTTTTGAGTTTGCACGCCCATTTCATTGACCTGCTCTTTCTCTGTTTTACATGTAAATATTTAGAGCAATAAAATTTCCCCTACGTACTGCTTTGCTGCATTCTGTAAGTGTTGTATGTTGTCTCATTGTTGTCATTCTCTTAAATAAAAATTTTTATTATTTCTGTGATTTGTTCTTTGACTTACTCATTCTTTAGGATTAGATTATTTTGTTTCCAATTAATTTTTTCTGAAAGTTGATATATACAATATCATCCAAAGCTAGTAAAAGACTTAAGCCAGTACTCTATACTGTGCTTAACTATTACTTGAACTTTTTTTCTTGGTCATGGAACAAAAGAAGCCTAAGGCTCAGACTACTTACAATCCACAAATCAAGTCACCCAGGTGTCAATATGATAATTTCTGATAGGATTTGAGTATTTGGTGGTCTGAAGTGGGAAGAAGGAAGTACATCAGGGAAGTCTTTATATAGGGTTTCAACAGGCAGAGATTGAGGGAGATTGAATTGATATCCCAAGTAGAGGGAATGGCATAAGCCAAGGATCTGGAATCAGAAAGTATGGGCACTTCTGGGGAAAAATTGAGTGTTCCAGTTTGGCTAGAGCATAGAGTATGTGAAGAAGACCAGTATCAGACAAAGCTGCAAAGTGAGATTGGAACCAGATCATCAAAGGCCTTAAATGGTAGGCAAAGGAGTTTGTGTTTTGTTCTGAAGGCAGTGGAGAAGCACAGAGGCCCTTTGAGCAGGAGAATAATGTAATCAGAGTGATGCATGAAGGCAGGGTAATCAGTCCACTGTGTAAAGGATGAATCAGACAAAGAAAAAGGAGTGGACACTCTAGAGACTATTGTAATAATCCGAGTGTAAACTGACGATACAAGGAAGTGTTTTTGGCAAAGGTAAATACACCTAACCTAGGCTTAACAACTGACTGGATGTGGAAGAAGAGGGAGAAGTAAGCTATGATTGCTATGGCTTTAGCCTTAGTAACTGCTAACTGGTGGAGCTAGTAATAGAAATGAGAGGTGAAGGGTAGGAGTATCAGCTTTGAGGGAAAAGATGGATTCAGTTTGGGACTTGTTGAGGTTAAGGTGCTGCTGGAATAGGCATGTGAAGATGTCCAGGAGGCAAATATGCATGGGGGTCTGGAGTTCTGGGGCCAGAGAGATCAGGAAATCAGTAATACTGAACTAAAGGAGTTGATCAGTATGACCTAACACTGTCGGCCGATCTTTTTTATTTTCCACACTGCTGGAGGCACTGGGATACTTTGTCAGCATGACTTCACATTGTTCCATTTCATATCGTCTAGGTGTTGCAGCCAAACTTCACTACTATTTGTTTCCTCAATTCTCTGCGCCTTCTCTCATCCCTTTGCTTTTGCTTAAGCTATCTTCCAATGCTTGGGACACCCTCTCTTCCTGTTGAAATTCTTTATATATTTCAGGGCTCTATTTCATGGAAGTATCCCACTCTTCCAGCTTTAAGGAAACTCTCTTTTCATGAACACCTCATCACTGTCTGTTTCCATCCCTGCTTCTCCCATATGCACTCGTATTATCACTTATACTTGTGTCAGAAAAGTGATGTGAATATGCAGTGGTGCAAGAGCAGGAGTCCCTGGGAAAACCTGAGTGTAAGTTCTACCTAGTAGCGTGATAACGAGCAAGTCACTTGACCTGTCTGAGCCTCAGTTTCTTCATCTATAAAATGGAGACAATGATACTTTAGTACCAGCCTTACAAAAATGTTCTGAGGCTCAAGTACTACTCTCCTCCACTACCACCCCCCCTTCCCCATCAGAACCTAGCACAATATATTGCTCCTATTAGGTGCTCAACTGATGTTGATTAGATAGAACTAAACTTTAAAATTTTAATCGGGACTATCAGCATGCCTCATTATCTGACCTCTGCCTATTAGAGGTTCACTTGCATCACAATGGGAGAGTAGTCATCAGAGATTAGCTATTTCTCTCCTCCCTTTCCAAGCAATAAGAGCCTCTAAGAGTATTAAAGCAGTGCACAATTTGTGACAGTTCTGGAGAGTAACAGATAAGGACTGATAAATCTGGTTTTCTTTTTAAACTTTCTAGCTGTTTTAGCATCTGTTCAGGAAATAAAGTACTGCCCCTGAAGTCAGGAAGACCCAGTTCAAATACAGCTTCAGACACTTAACTGTGTAACCCTGGGCAAGTGACTTAACCACTGTCTGCCTAATTTTCCCTAACTGTACAATGGGAATAATAATAGCACCTACCTGCCAGGGTTGTTATGAGAAAGAAATGAGATAGTGTTTGTAAAATCCTTAGCACAGTGCCTGACATTGTAGGTTCTTAATAAATGCTTGTTTCTTTCCCTGTAAAACTATACAGGACTTGGAAAATCTTTAATAAAAGCCATGTCATGGAAGAGGGTACTTGTGCTTTCCTGAGTTTACCGTTTGTCATTCTTTTTGTTAAGAAGCAGCTTTTGGATTTAGAACAATGGTTTGGAAATGACCCAGGGTGTTCTGTAGAAAAGACATGGCTAATTTGAGTAGCCAGGAGCTTTTCCACATCTTTTGATGGTGCTGTCTATTGGCTGGGCAGTAATCATGCTCTTGACAGTCCTAACTGTTCCCTATAGATGTTCATTGTCCAGCAGATAACCTAGATAAAATACAGCATATTTATTTTAGGATAGCACAAGAACAATTGTTTTTTCTGGTCATTGTTTCAAAATATCTCTCTCCCAACCCCCTCCCTACCCCTTAAAAAAAAGTATTCCCCCTTTTCCTCTGTTCCTTTTAAATTCCATTGGCTGCTAGGGGGGATTCAGGTCAATTCAATAAACATTTATGAAGCACTTACTGGGTTCCAGGGACTGTGCTTAGCACTGGGGATACAAAAAGAGGCAAAAGACAGTTCCTGTTCTTGAGGAGTTTGCAATCTAATGGGGGAGAACGATACACACACAAATAAAAACAAAGCATGCTATATACAAAATAAATAGGAACTCATTAAAAGAGGAAAAGCACTGGAATTAAGAGGAGTTGGGGAAGGCTTCCTGTAGAAGGTGGGATTTTAGTTGGGACTTTAAGGAATCCAGGGAGGTCAGTAGTTGTAGCCGAGGGTGGAGATTGTTCCAGACACTGAGGACAGTGAGAGAAAATGCCTAGGGCTGAGAGCTGGAGTGTCTTGTTCTTAGAATAGCCAGGAGGCCAGTGTCACTGGATTGATGAGGTATGTAAGGTGTATAAAGACAGGAAAGGTAGGGGAGCTAGGCTATGAAAGGTTTTGAATGCCAAACAGAACATTTTGTATTTGGTCCTGGAGGCAGCAGTAACCACTGGAGTTTGGGGTGGGGGGGTGGAGGGGGGGTGACATGATCAAGATTTGCACTTTTTTAGGAAAATCAATTTAGTGGCTGAATGGAAGGTGAATTGAAGTGGGAAGAGACTAGAGGTAGGCAGACCCATCAGCAACTACTGGGATAATCTAGGTGTGAGGCACTGAGGGCCTGTACCAGGGTGGGGGCAATATCAGAGGAGAGAAGGGGGATATTCAAGAGATGCTGTAAAGGTGAAATTGACAGGCATTGGCATCAGATTGAGAGATGGAGAGGAATCCAGCACGCCCCTTAGGTTTCGAGTCTGAAAGGCTAGGAGGATAATATTGCTCTCCACACTAATAGGAAAGGTAAGAGTTGAGAGGTGGGGGTGGAGGGTGCTTAGGGGGAAACTTGATGGGTTCTGTTTTAGACATAGTGATTTAAGATGTCTACTGGACATCCAGTTTGAGATGTTTGAAAGGCAATTGGAGCTGTGAGATTGGAGGTCAAGAGAAAGACTGGGGTAGTAAAGGTAGATTTAAGAATCACAAGCATAAAGATAGTAATAAGAGTTGATGAGATCATCTAGTGTAGTAGTATAGAGGAAAACCTTTCCTAAGAGAAGAGAAGACAACCCAGAACAGAACCCTGAGGGACACCTATGGTTAGTGGGCGTGGTCTGGGAGAGGATCTAGCAAAGGATACAGAGGGGGAGTGGTCAGATAGGTGGGAGGAGAAACAGAAGAGAGTGCTGTCCCCAAAACCTAGTTAAGAACGCCAGCATGATACCTTCTTTTGGCCTTTTCCCAAATTTATTTTTCTTTTTGTTCCCCTTTTTTTCTACCCATATTTGGCTTCTTGAAACCTTACCCTTATATTTTCTGCTTCTTTACCACTAGAGTAAACTTCTTTTGGATCCCGGTAATTCAGATTTGTTAATGATTTGCAGAGGAGCTGGCTTTAGTTTAGCATGACAAAACCTTCCCTAAGCAGCTTAGAAGAGTAAATAATCAAGGTTACAAGGAATTTGTTTTTCTGCCTAAGAGATAATATTTTGAAACCTCTTTTTAGTATTCAACTTAGCAAATCATATGACAAATTTAGATAATTTCCATTAAAGTATGTACTTTATGAATGTGTACTTGACTGCATTTCATTAGCTTAGTTAGATTTCATGAAATAATAAAATTTCATTTCTTTAAAAACAAACCATAATTTGTAGTTGGTGCTTATTTGCACTTCATTTCTATCTAGCTTTTCGAGTCTATGAATTGCCCTTTAAATAAAAGAGAATCCAAAAGCTCAAAGGATCTAGAGGCCAACTATTCCCTTGTTTTCATTTAACCTCTGCTAGAAGACCTGCAGTGTTAAGAAGCTTTTCCTTATATGGAGCCCAGATTTGCCTCCTAGCATCTTCCTGCCCCATTGTTCTGCTGTCACTCTTAAAGAGTCTGTGAACCACCCTTTAAATAAAAGAGAATTTCGAACACTAGAGGAAAAGCTTTCAAATGAGTTTACTTCAAATGAGTTTACAACTAAAACTATCACTTTTCATGAGGAGGAACTCAAGTCTCTTCTCCCTGTCTTCCTCCATGTCTGATCTGTGTTTCTTCTTCTTTTCTTTTCTTTTCTTTTTGTTTAAATAGATGCTTCTTGTTTAAGTAGGAATTTGAAGGAACACTGACTGTATGGTCTGCATTCAGTAGTAAGGTGATGGGTTTTTTAAATATTAAATTTATAACACAAATACTCTTTTCCTCAAACTGATCTAATGATCACATCTCAGAGTGTTTTCTTTGAATATAGTATTTATTCAGATATGATGAAAATTGCAGAAATAGAACAATAACGATACAGCATGTCCCAGCTTTGCCTTTGTATTTTTCTTTACTCTGCTCACATTGTTTTCTGCTACATTCTTCCTAAATCGCCTAATTGTGAAGGAATATGTATTATCTGTATTCAATTGAAAAAAAAGTTTTTGTGTTTCCTATGTGCCAGGGACTGAATTTGGTCCTGACAGCACAAACTCCCAAAACATCGGACTTCAAAGATTTTACCCATGTTGCAGAGAAAGTAGGAAAGCGGTCTCCAAGTCCAGATGACCTGGTTCTAGTCCTGACTCTGGCACAGTCTGATTGTGTGACCCTGGACAAGTAATTTGAAACTCTTAATGCCCCCAACCACCTTTCTTTAAGATTGTAAGTTGCACAATAGCTGTCAATATGCATCGGTAGAGGAAGGTTCCTCTCCCTGGAGCTCCCTACATAAAGCAAAAGACACAAAGTGTGAGTGGGCTGAAGCACATCTCCAGCCATGACTTCCAGGAAAGAAGGCTATAATAGTTCCATCAGGGACATGTATGACTAGAATGGTGGCATGAGTGATACGCTGGTACCCACAAATTGTTAAAAGAACTGGAAAAGGCCCCTAGCATGTTGGGTGTCTTCTGAATAGAATATCTATAGAAAGATATGGGCAAGAATCATACATGATAAAAGATCAAGGAGGAGTCTCGCTCTCTCTTAGTAGACAAAGTAGTCACACTGATGAATATTTTCCCATCAAAGCTTGGAAGCAGGCTGTTTCAAATAAAAATTTAACAAGGGGCAGCTAGGTAGTACAGTGGATAGAGCCCTAGCCCTGGAGTCAGGAGGGCCCAAGTTCAAATCCAGCGTCAGACATTTGATATTAGCTGTGTGACTCTGGACAAGTCACTTAACCCTGATTTCCCCTCCCTCCCAAAAATTTTTACATAACACAATGTTACCCTGCCTATTTTGTTTCTCAAATATGTTTCTATCACATTTTAAAGCTTTCTGTAATTGCTTGGGTTTATTTTGTATATAACATAAGAATACCAATACCCTATCACCTCTGATCAACAGACCATCCTGTCCAGTATTCTCCCTCTGCTATTAGTCCCAATGAAAATGTTGTTGGAGCTCCTGTTGCCAGATTGTAAGCCCCACAAGACTCTCTCTGAAATAAGGGGATTAGATTAGATCAAAGATTTTTCACCTTTTTGTGTTGTGGACCCCTTTGGCAGTCTGGTGAGGCCTATAGTCCTCTTCTCAGAATAATATTTTTAAGAGTGTTAAACTATTTAGTATTTTTAAATTTTTATATTTTTTAAAAAAATTTAAACTTTGCAAACCCTAAAGTGCTACATAAATATTAGCTGTTATTGTTACCTACTGTTATTTTTTTCTAAAAAGTTCATAGACGCTAGGAAAGGGATGGGGAATCTCTGAACTGTATTATCTCTAAAATTCTGAAAATTAAAAGATCTTGTAACCTAGTAATTGAAATATTTTCTATTTAACTGTTTATCTGAATTATATTAACTTAATTCTGGGAACATTTTGAAAGTATGGTTAACTTTTTTAGAATATCGCTTTTTCCAAAATCTAGTTAAGGGACTCTGATATCAAACTTCCTAACCATTAGATATCTACCATCTAGAAATTTGTCAAAACCATTCTCACACATATGACTGGTCATGCAATGCTAGAGTTGGAGGGGTCCAGTTCCCAGACAACTCCTACCTTCATGGGCCTCTTAAAACTAAGGCCAAGAGAACTGGTGGCTTTTCCAAGGCCACATAGCTATTTAATAGCAGAACAGGATCCAGAACCAGTCACTATTACACAGGGTAAAAATGTACATGTTTCCTGCTCATAATTAGGAAGCATACTACACCTCATAATATATTTGACTTCGGGAGTCAAATAACACTATTGAATCTGAAGTATTTCTTAAATTATTCTCCAAACATTTTCTGCCCAACATATAAAAATATTTTTCTCCTTGAGTAAAAATATCTAATGATCATAGAGTTCCTTTAAGGAGAGCAATTAAAATTAAGCAGAAATGCCATTTCCGTGGCATTAACCATGAAAATGCTTAGGGTGTCAGTTGTAATATGTCTAAGCTTTCCCCCAAAATTTCTATTTGTAATACGGATAAGAGAATAACTGCAACCCTTTTCAAATATTTAAAAGACGTTAAGTAAGGTCAAGGAATCTCATTCATTGCCCAAGGCATCAGTTTATTTTTATCTAAATTCATCTTTTTGGTGAAAGGTGAACTCTGATAAAGTTTTCCTTATGACTTTGCAGTTAAAGAAATGAGCAGCCTGCTTTTTCTTTGTTGAATTCCTCAGAAGGCAGTAAGGAGAGAAAGTCCACAAGGGGATTGGGCTAATTATTTTTAACTTGCTACAAGGCCCTCTATGCAAAGAGACTATGCAATGTTATTCTCTTGAGTTCAGTTAGGCTCAGTGTCAGTCTGATCCAAGGAGGACTAGAGAAAGTTATGACAAGAACCTATGGAAATAGTTACCTGATTACTGACCTAAAGAATTATCTAGAATTAGCTGGGAGCCTGTGAGGTACTGAGGACCAACGATTAGCCTGAACAAACAGAGAAGGCACTGCAGAAATGTGGAGTCCGTTAAAGTATAGACGTCTCCATGATCCCATATTCACTTTCATTGCACAGTAAAACAGGCAGCATGGTGAAGGGAAAAGAACATGGGATTGGGAGCTAAGAAACCTGGGTTCCAGTTCTAACTCTGCCACAGACTAGCGGTATGATCTCTAATAAGTCTTTTCCTGTATCTGGGCTTCACTTTCCCCACCTTGTAGAATAAAGAGGTAGGAATAGCATATCTTCTCCACATTTGGTTCTAACCCTGTCTGCTATCCTCTCTCCTCCAAAAGGTCATCCAAGAAACCATCTACCAAAAGATCAAAATGGATTCATTGACTTTAAAAAGCAAACAGAACTTGCTAGGATAAGGGATGATATGGGCTTCCTCATAAGACATGGCCAAAAGGGCATGATTATTATTATTAGTTTTGGAAATATATTTGTTTGGCTTCTAAAATTAGCAATATCCTAAGATATACAGAGCCTAGCTCTGTAATAGGTTCCATGGAAGATGGACATGGTATATGTATATAGACATACATAGTCCATCTATATGCTTATAGTCCATATATATAGAACCGAGTCCCTTTTCTCTTTGGTGAACAAAGGTCAACATACACAAATCAAGAAGAATGTAAGGTGGTATAGAATAAAGTGATCCAAAGGGTAATGGAGACACATGTGACATAAATACTTTAGGCTGCAGTGACTTGCAATGATGATTTACACATGAGAAGTAGAATAATATTATGCAAGAAATGTCTTATCAGAAAAGGAGGGTGGGTGTAGACATATAGGGAGAGCAAAGACAAACAGATGAACAGCCCAAGATATATTGGTGCCCATGAAATGTTAAAACACCGCGCTCTAGTGCATTGGGTATAAATAACCCCAGCTGGGTATTGTTGTTTAATCCTTCAGTTGTATGCAACTCTTTGTGACCCTATGGACTGTAGCAAGCCAGGCCCTACTATCCCTCACTACCTCCTGAAGTCTGTTCAGGCTCCTAATAGGCTGTGAAAGGTCATCATCAAGAATCTCACAAAGTGAGAAGGTGAATGAAAATGGATTATCTTCAGCTACCACACTGATGAGATCACAGATCCTACTGAAATATTGGTACATAAGTATAATCAAGTGCTGAATTGTACTAATGGGTGACTCATAGCTGTATTGTAGGTGACATTATGGACCCACGTGTAGAGGACTGAGTAAGATTAGACTCCAGGGAAGAGAGAGATTCCCTTCAAAATGGAAGGTCTCTGTAAATGAAGATCAACTTTTTTCTCAAACCCCCCAAAATTGTTAACATAAATTAAATCTTTTTAAAAATGATTATTTTTGAGATTCTTGACATTTTCTTCCTCTGTATGATTTTTATTTTTATTTTTTTCTGGCTCTACAAAATACTCTTTTGGAACTTTGGTACAGCACTGAATAAGTACATTAATTTAGGTACTGTCATTTTTATTATATTGACTTCACCTACTCCTGAGCAATTAATGTTTCCTCAATTATTTAGCTCTATTTACTTAGATTAACTAGGTCTCTTTATTTCTGCTATGAGTCTTTTAGCTTCATATAGTCGCTTTTTGATCTCAAAAGAGACACATCTCCAGCTTTGGTGAATTTACCTAGATATGGGATGTCCATGTTTCTATAAAGGATCTAGCTCTTGCATTATGTCAATTGGAACTTCATTTGTTCATTCAACAACTAACTTTCTCTGGGTTAGGCAATATAGAGATTACAGAGAAAAAGAAAGGGGCCTGCTTTTGAAGATCTTCTAATCTCACAGGGGAGACAAAGCATTAATAAACATATAACATAATAATGCACATATAACAGTGACAAATAACTCCCATCACCTAATCGTTGTGGTACAAGCAAAGTAGGTCCTGGTTTTAGAGCAAGGAACAATCACTTCTGGCTGGAACATCGGTGAAGGTTTCATGAATGGGATAGAATTTGAATTAGGGTTTGAATGATGGGGTAGTATGAACGGAAACAGACATGGAGAGGGAAAGCATTGCAAACTGAGGGGATAGCATAAGCAAATGTGTGGAGGCAGGAAACTACAAGGCATGCTTAGGGACTGCAAAATTGGTCAAATGTGATAGGAACGTAGCGTTCTTGCAGGAGAGGAGGAGAAAGTGATAAATGGATGGAAAGTCAGTAGCAACCTGATTGTTGACAGCCTTTAATGTTCAGGTTAGAGCTTGAGCTTTTAAACGGGCAGGGAGAAGCCACAGGAGGCCGGGGGGGGGGGGGAGGGGGGGGAAAGGACTCCAAGTGAATGAAGTGGGACCCTAACAGGATAATTGACTCCCCACCCTGGTGTGTGTATGCACCCCACCCCCTTTTCTCTAGTCAAATTCCAGTCCTTCCAGGCACCCGCAGCTGGGTAGCCGCCTCCTCCAGGGCGTCTTCCTGGATTGATGGTAGCGGGGGAGCAGGGAGGGGGACCCCTCCCGGAGAGAAGCATCCGCGTGCGCACCACACAGGTGCACCGCATCACTCCGCCCCTCCCCCCTCCCCCCTCCCCTGGCTGGGCCACGGCTCCCCCGCCCCCGCGAAAAGAGCTCGGGTCTCCTCGCGAGTGCGCAGGCACGCCGAGCCCTCTGACCTCTCAGGGGTCTCTGGCTCCACCCCCGGCACTTCGCAGTCACCCACTCAACACCGCTGAGAACGCAGTAAGGGATTAAGCGGTATCTGTCTGCTTCATGGAACAGAATGACATTATTTTAAATGGAAGTAGTGGATGAGGAAGAGAAATATTGCATGGGGTGGGGGCTGGGATTGAATGGGGTGGGGACGCAATCTCGCGGCCCCCCCCCCCGGAGGGGCATCCGGGCGGGGGGGGGGGGCGGGAACAGCAGGCATAGGCTAGAGCTAGTCATCTTCGGAGTCGCGGACGGTTCTCATTGGTGGGATAGACTGAGATTTATCACGTGACAAGGGTGTGTGGTCGTGGTGTTGAGGGCCGAGGAAGCCATTTTAGCGAGAGCTGAGGCGCTAACGAGGCTGTACCTTCCGTGGGCAGGTCCTTCCGAGAAATCGGGTCTTCCCAGCTGCACCGAGGGAGGCACCGAGAGGCAGAGACGCAGGAAGGCGGTGAGCCTTCATTTAGGAGATGGCCCTGAAGGAGGATGGCAGAAAGTGCCCCAGGAAGCCCAGATTCCAAGAAGGTGATCGTGTGCTGTGCTTCCATGGGCCTTTCCTGTACAAAGCTGAGTGTGTGAAGGTGTCCGTAAAGTACAAGAAGGTGAAATATCAGGTCCGTTACTTTGGGGTTAAAGGAAGGGCTTGCGTGAAGGCCGAGGTCGCCGAGCAGCCTTGCAGTCTGCAGGCCCCTGATGCCTGCCAGCCAAGCACCAGTCAGGCCAGCGACAATGTGGTAGCCCTCGCTGTTGCTGGTGCTGGTGCTGGTGCTGGTGCTGGTGCTGGTGCTGGTGCTGATGCTGATGTTGGTGGTGGTGCTGGTGCTGATGCTGATGCTGGTGCTGGTGCTGGTGCTGGTGGTGGTGGTGATGCTGATGCTGGTGCTGGTGCTGATGATGATGCTGGTGGTGATGCTGATGCTGGTGCTGGTGGTGGTGCTGATGCTGATGCTGATGCTGGTGCTGGTGCTGGTGCTGGTGATGGTGCTGATGCTGGTGTGGCGTGGAGAGGGCGCCCCTCCCCCCAAGCTGAGTGGGAGGATGAATGGCTTCCACAAAGCAAATTACTCAAGTACAGCAAGGCCAATCGGAGAAAACTACGAAAACTCAACAGAGCAAAGCAGGGGCCGCTTGCAGAAGGGACTGTGGTAGGGCCAGTTACTAGAGAAAAGGCCTCTGCTCTCCAGAGGAACAATGATGAAACCTCAGGTGTGACAGTGCCAAAAGTAGTCCGAAGGCCAATTATTCGAATTGCACAGACTGACAGTAGTGATGTCAAACCTGCTCGTAAAAGAGGGAGGCCGGTTACTCGAATTGCAGAGACTGACAGTAGCGATGTCAAACCTGCTCCTAAAAGAGGGAGGCCGGTTACTCGAATTGCAGAGGCTGACAGTAGCGATGTCAAACCTGCTTGTAAAAGAGGGAGGCCGGTTACTCAAATTGCAGAGGCTGACAGTAGTGATGTCAAACCTGCTCGTAAAAGAGGGAGGCCGGTTACTCGAATTGCACAGACTGACAGTAGCGATGTCAAACCTGCTGGTAGAAGGGGGAGGCCACCGGGGCGTCGGCGTAAGAGCCTGCTGCTACGTAAGAAAAAAAAGTGCAAGCTGACCTATGCTGCTTCTAGTGACAGTGACTTTGAACCCAGTCAAGACTTTCTCACAAAAGCCGCAATAAAAGTCCGTATTCCTGAGGAACTGAAACCATGGCTTTGGGATGACTGGGACATGGTTGTCAAACAGAACCAGCTGTTTCATCTCCCTGCGGAGAAGAATGTGGACTCGATTCTAGAGGATTACGAACAGTATGAGAGAACCTCTGGAAATTCGGATCAGCAGATGCAGGATGTTAGGGAATTTGTGGGAGGGATCAAAGCCTATTTTGAGGTTATGCTGGGATCTCAACTGCTGTACAGATTTGAGAGACCCCAGTATGCTGAAATCCTGGCAAACCTACCTGGCGTTCCTATGTCCCAGGTTTATGGAGCACCCCATCTCTTGAGATTACTTGTAAAAATGGAAGAAATGTTGTCCTATACGCCTCTGGAAAAGCACGATTTGGCTTTATTGTTACAGCACTTGCATGCTTTCTTACACTACTTAGCAAGTAATTTTTCACTTTTGTTCAGTCCCAACGACTATGACGTTACTACTCCTGAGTATTATCGTAGAGCTTTTAATTTAATTTAAGTCTGATGGTATTTGTATAAGAGTGATAACATTTGTTATATTTAACTTTTGGTAAATGAATATGTTACATAGTAGACAATCAACACAAATAATTATATTTGTGTTAAACATGGCCAATGTTTCTTCAGGATTTTATTTTGTTTAAATCGAAGTTAAAAGAATGCTTCAGTTGCTTCTCTCCATTTGAAGCTGCTCCTCATTTATGTACCACTGACCTATGTAGAACATTTTATTTTATATTGACAAAAATGCTTTAATTCTGTTGGACTTCTTTTACAATAAGCACTTCTACAATCTGTTTTCCTGGGTGATGACAAAGAGGCTTGTGCCAAAGGTTTACCTTCTTAGACGTAAAGACTCATTCATTTGTGTTGATTTTCTTTTGTGGTGTTGAAGTAAATAGCCCCTCCTAGAAATTTGACTGTCATTCTGGGGCAAAATTTTCTTTTCCGCATGGTTGAAGATTATGATTTATTAGTATTAAGGTTATCTAAGAAGCGTGAATTTTCAAGAGTTGCTTTGTAAGTTCCAGAAATAAATCTTTATTGAAAATGCAATTGTTCTGAACTTTATTTATCACCTTTTTTTAAACCTAGTGCACACAGAAGCCTTCCTGGCCTCAGATTAGAGCAAAGGTGGGGAACCTGCAGCCTTTTAACTTTTAACCTTTTATTAAGGGAATTTGTTCTGTAAAGTTTGGATTCAGTCAAAGGGCTGCACTTGGGGATTGACAGGGCCACATGTGGCCTTGAGGCCACAAGTTCCCTGCCCTGAGGTTAGAGTTTATAAGCATTGAAGTAAAATAATTATTTCTGGAGTCACCAGTGTGAACATTTTAAAATTCACCATCTTTACAAAAACAGAGGGGAGTATGCTTTTTCCCCAATTTAACTCTCACTTACAAAGATTTCCTAGGACTTATTGAACAGATAACTGAACCATCTGTTATCCTATGTATGTGCATTTTTTTTTTTTACTTCTTTGATTCTGTGGGATTGTAAGTGAACTGCTTTAATCTGAAACACCTGTGTCTGGATTAAGAGTAAGTACATGGTATATTGTATCTGAAATTGTTCCTCCCTAGCTAATATTTAGAACAAGTGAATGAAATTTTCTTTCAGATTGACTTGTTCCTCTGATTCAACAAAAAATATCTGTCTTCTCTAATTAGGTGTATATAGTCTTAGGGGGCAAAGAGACTGAGTTTTGGTCACCAGATTTCTTATACAATTACAAGTATTAATATCTTTGAACTTAAAATAGGGAACATTTTAAAAATTAGGACTTTGACCAGTAAATAGCGCCAAGAGCCAAAAATACTGATTCAAAATGTTTGAAGAATAGGAACTTTGTCCATATGCAAAGAATATGAGTCAGGAATGAAATAGTTTGTTATTCCTGTATAATACTTACATCTGTACTTTAAGGATTCATGAGTTAATTTGGGTAGATGGTCCCTTCCAGCACAAATGATTGCAATTGTTCCTGGCCTTAATAGGTGGTCCTATAAATTGTAGTGGCCAAGAAAAAAAAAAATTAAGCATTCTGTGGTGAAGCTGGGGATGAGTTTTCTCTGCACTTTTTTAGGTTACTCCCCAGCTGATCATCTGTTATTGGGCTTTTATTTGAAACATCCCTAGCTGGAGAAGACTTGCCTCCAAGAAGCCCAAGGTCACCTTCACATAGCAATGAGGTATCCTTAGCAAAGGGGAATAAAAGTCATTGCTCAAGTACCATTCCTTTCTGCATAGAATCTTCATGAGTGTGAAAGATTCTGATTTTTCCCATTCTTTTTTCACTGTTAAATTGCACCAGCAATATATCCCAGAAGCTTTTTAAGCCTGGAAAATGGTTCTTTAATAAAAATGTTTTTTTTTTTTTTACACCAAAAAAAATCCCCGAAGTTATTTGCTTTATATGTTTACATTTTTGTCTTATATATAACAGTCTGATTTCCTCCACTTGGGAAAGTTTTCAGATAATTCTCTTTTGAAAAAGAAATTTGGAAAGTTTGCTCTTTGTGAGTTTGTGCTTTCATATGAGGCCTTTATATATTTGGGAGAATTTCCATTAGGAGAGTCAGTGTAGGGTAGGTGGTAGGGAACTGAACTTTTAAGTTGGGAGGACCTGGATTCAAATCTTGCTTCTGACACAAACTGTGTGACCCTCAGTAAATCACTTAACCTCTCAGTGCTTTTTTCTAGGCGACTTCCTAGTACTCTTAAGTTGTAGAAAAGGTCTGACTCTGGGTTCCTGAGGCCAGTGAAATCACAGGTCTTGTCCTCATCCCTTGCATTACTAATGATAGGCTAACTTTGGGTGCTGACAATGTTTTATATGACTTTCTGCCTTTGGTTATTGGTTGGTATCAAGAATGATGAAATACATACTTTTTTAATACTGGCAAAGAAAATAAAGTTTCAGTAAATGAGAAACTTGATCTATAATCTAAAAGCACTCCAATGAGATGAGTGCTCAAACAGGTTTAAGAAGACTTGGAAAAATCAATAGTCCATCTCTATCCAAATTAACCCAGGAATAACTCCACAATATCTTTGCTAAGGGTAGAGCTTCTTGATTCTTCCCAGAAAATGGGTTAGAAATTTGTCAGTGATGTCAGATAGTGAAATACCTAAAGCTCAATCATAAATTACTACCAACCTCACTAGGTCTAGTGACTTCTTCCTTGGCTGACCTCTTAAATACACATACAGATCAGCTTTCTCAAAACTCTTCAAGTGCTTCATCATCGTAGAGGCATAACTAGACCAGCGATTTCATTCGTCGGAGGGCCCTAGACCCCATATGGGGTCACAACCCACAGTTTAAAAAGTGCTGTTAGGCAGCAAGAGATAGAAAGAGAAATTCCATTTAAACTTACTGGAGACATTATAAAATATTTAGGAGTCTCACTCCCAAAACAAACCCAGGAACTATATGAACACAATTACAAAACACTTCACACAAATAAAGTCAGATCTAAATAATTGGAAAAAAAACATCAGTTGCTCATGGGTAGGCCGAGCTCGTATAATAAAAATGACAATTCTACCTAAGCTAATTTACTTATTCAGTGCCATACCAATCAAGCTACCAAAAATTATTTTATAGAGTTTGAAAAATAATAAGACTCATTTGGAAGAACAAAAGTTCCAGAATATCAAGGGAACTAATGAAAAGAAATGCAGGGGAAGGTGGCCTAGCCATTCCAGATCTTAAATTGTATGATAAAGCAGCAATCATCAAAACTGCTTGGTACTGGCTAAAAAATAGAGTGGTGGATCAGTGGAATAGGTTAGGTGTGCAAGACACAATAGTCAATGACTACAGTAATCTATTATTTGATAAACCGAAAGACCCCAGCTTCTGGGATAAGAACCCACTCTTTGAAAAAAAAACTGCTGGGAAAACTGGAAAAGAGTATGGCAGAAACTAGGCATTGATCAAAATCTCACACCATATACCAAATAAAGTCAAAATGGGTTCATGATTTAGATGTAAAGGCTGATACTATAAGCAAACTGGGAGAGCAAGGGATAGTTTATCTATCAGATTTATGGAGAATAGAAGAATTCATGACCAAATAGGAGACAGAGAACATTACAAAAAGCAAAATGGATAACTTTGATTACATTAAATTGAAAAGTTTTTGCACAAACACAGCCAATGCAACTAAGATTAGAAGGAAGGTAGAAAATTGGGAAAGAATTTTTACAACCAGTGTCTCTGATAAGGGCCTCATTTCTAAAATATATAGAGAATTAAGTCAAATTTATAAGAATATATGTCATTCCTCAATTGATAAATGGTCAAAGGATATGAACAGGCAGTTCTCAGATGAAGAAATTAAAGCCATCTATAATCATATGAAAAAATGCTCTAATCACTATTGATTAGAGAAATGCAAATCAAAACAACTCTGAGGTACCACATCACACCTATCAGATTGGCCAAGATGACAAAACAAGAAAATGATAAATGTTGGGAAAGATATGGGAAAATTGGAACACTGATGCATTGTTGGTGGAGTTGTGAAATGATCCAATCATTTTGGAGAGCAATTTGGAATTATGCCCAAAGGGCTATAAAAATGTGCATACCCTTTGACCCAGCAATACCACTTCTAGGGCTGTATCCCAGAGAGAGCATACAAATGGGAAAAGGACCCACATATACAAAAATATTTACAGCAGCTCTTTCTGTGGTGGCAAAGAATTGGAAATTGAGGGGATGTCCGTCAACTGGGGAATGGCTGAGCAAGTTGTGGTATATGAATGTGATGGAATACTATTGTGCTATAAGAAATGATGAACAGGCTGACTTCAGAAAAACCTGGAAAGACTTGGATGGTCTGATGCTGAGTGAAATGAGCAGAACCAAGAGAACGTTGTACACAATAACAGCCACGTTGTTCGATGACTAATATTGATAAACTTAACCCTTCCCAGCAACACAAGGATCTAAGACATCTCCAAAGGCCTCGTGATGGAAAATGCTATCCACATCCAAAGAAAGAACTATGGAATTTGAATGCAGATTGAAGCATACTATTTGCTTTTTTTTCTCTTCTGTTGAGTTTTGTTTCCTCTTCCTGGTGGTTCCTCCTATTGGTTCTAATTCTTACAACATCACTAATGTGAAAATATGTTTAATAGGAATGTATATGTATAGCCCATATCAAATTGTGCGCCGTCTTGGGGAGGGTGGTGGGGAGGAAGGGGGAGAAAAATTTTAAACTCAAAAGCATATGAAAGTGATTGTTGATAAATCAAATTAATAAAAAAAGGGAAAAAAGTGCTGTTAGGGGTGTCGAGTGAAAAAAAGTTTAAGAAGCCATGGTCTATTCAACTCTTGAATGAGGAGACTCCCTCTACCAGTACAGGTCTGCACATTCTCTGCAGCTGATACTCTTAGGTAACTGGAATAATGAAAGGGCTGAGGGTCAGAGCCAGTAGGATTTAGAGGCAAGACTTGAACCTCATTCTTTATGTCTCTAAAGTTGGCTCTCTCTCCTTGATGCCATGCTACCTCTCAGTACAGGGCCAATCAAATGGAGGACCACAGACCAGTAAGAATATTTCTTTGTGTCCATGAAAAGCCTGGGCAGTAGGATACATTGATAATAGTGCTGTTCGGTCCAGCCTCATGCCATGTATTATTGTTGTCCAGTTGCTTGGCCAAGTGGTACAAAATTTTGACTATTAATTCTCTGATAGGCATGGTGTTTCTTAATGGTCATTTGCTATCTAGAAAATATTAATAGGAAAAAATATATGTTAATGCATCAGAAAGGAAAATAAGTGTTTTGTTTTTTAAATCTAAGATGCAAGACAAAAGTCAGGATGACTGGGGATGGCCTGGGATGCAGTAGATGATCTTAGAGTCTTTGATGCCTGACCAAGCTCTAAGTACTTCACAGCACTTCAGCTGCCTTCATGCCCTTTGGAACAAATTGTTCTCATCTGCCTGTTCTTCTGGGGAAGTCTTCACATGCTTGGGGTAGACACCCCCTAACTCACTGAAGGGTTTGAGGCCTGTGGTTTAGCCTCAACCTGGTTTAGCCTGTCTGCCCAGATGCCTTTTACCAGGGTGTGGCCACTGTGCATGCAACAGCTTCTTGGAGCCACAGGTGAGAGTTGGGTGCCAGGTGGACACCCAGGTGGATGAGCAGCCCTGAAAAGGGCTCAGCAGTCCTCACACCAGAAGTGCTAATCCTCCCTGAACACCCCATACATCCAGATTATTGACAAAGCCGTTGTTTTCAGCTAGCCAAGCATTTTCATGATGTCTGGTTATGATGATTAGATCTTTTAGGACAGTTACTGAAATGCATTCAAAGGTTCCTATTTAAATATATGCAAAGAGGCTTAGCTTTTCTTTTTTTAGAGAGTTAGAATTCAGTGGTAACCAATTGAGCTCTCTATCACAAATGTATGATCCTCTCCAATAAAGAGAACAAATAATCTAGCAGGAAAATTATGATATAGTCATTTAATTTGTGCTCAATAAATAGCATAACCTTTAATACAATTTAATTTTTAATATCAAAGGGATAACTTTCATTTCTTTAGTGATCTGTTTGAATATGTCTGGCTTAATTGTCAGAATCAGAAAGCTGACTGGATAGCATTCTCAACTAACAAAACCGTTTACCTCACTGCAACTGGGGGCAAGTTGTCTAACCAAGTTAACCTTAAAATATGGAGGGCAGAACTTGAGCCAGAAGTCATTAATAAAATTACCTCTTGAATAAGACAAACGAACTTGCCAGAACTCCTCCAGCTCTTTTTTTTTTGGCTCCAGACTTAATAGGAATATGCTCATATTTTCAAAGAGTAGCTCAGGGTAAATGATCTGCCATACTTCTCAGCACAAGTTGTCTTTCTGCTTCCCTTTTTGGATACCACCTCAGATAGCTTGGGTATAAAAAGAGAAATTAAGTGGAAGACTATGTATATTGATGACTCATTGCAGATGCAGAAACTTTTGAAAAATGTTTGAGTGTTAAAATTGACACATTTTGCTTGTCATACCTTCAGGGGTCCAGTTTAATTGGCAAAATGTTCTTCCTCTGCATGTTTACAGAGATGTAGCTGCTGAATTTCTGATTTTTTAAAAATTTCCTCTTCTAGAATCCATGCAATCTGACTTGGAATCTCTTCTTTCCAAGTTTTTCTGCCTATTATGACCAATAAACCACTCCCTTACATTTAGAACAGGCTCTACAGTAGTGTGGCCCAGGTTGTTTATTTTCCATAAGGGGGGGAAGGTAATTTATGTTTGTTATTGTTTTTTAAATCTCAAGGATATATTTCTCATTTAGTAATCTTCCACCAAAGTCCTCATCTAGTACTTTATAATAGCTAACATAGTGCTTACTATGTACCTTACTTACTATGTACACAGTGCCTGCACTGAGCAGTTGACAATTATTATCTCATTCGATACTTACAACAACCCCTACAAGGTAGGTGCTATTATTATCCCCATTCTACAGATGAACAAACTGAGGGAAACGGAGTCACGTGACTTGCCCAGGGTCACACAGCCAGTGTCTGAAGCCAGATTTGAATTTAGGTCTTTTTGACTCCAGGGAACCTCTTTAGCTATATCCACTGCGCCACCTAATGGTAGCTTCTTAAAGACTGTAGCAGGGGAGCAGAGATCAAGTACAGGTTTTGTGTGTCTGTGGCCTGAGGATGAGCCTGGCTTCATTCAAAGGCTCATCACATAGGCTGCAGGCTGATGAACTTTTCAGGTACAGTTGAAAAACATTAAGTGCCTACTATGTTAAGCCCTGGGGATCCAAAGATAGGTGAAAACACAGTCCTCACCCTTATGGAGCTCACCTTCTAATTAATGGTGGAGACAACGTGCAAAGAACTATGTATAGCAGACATATACAGTTTGAATGAAAGGTAATCTTAGGAGGACACAATGAGGGGGAATGTCTAAGAAAGACCTCTTGTAGAAGGTGAGATTTGAAATGAGTCCCTAAGGAGACTAGGGAAGCTGGAAGAGGGAGGTGAGACGGAGAGTATTCCCAGCATGGGGGACAGCCAGTGAAAAAGCCTTCTGGAGTCTGGAGACAAGCATCTTGTTTGAGGGACAGCAAGAAGATCAATTACTGGACTCTTAAAAACAAACAAACCTAGAAAGGTAGGATGGGGCCAGGTTGTGAAGAATTTTAAATGTCAAAGCTATTTATGTTTAGTTGTAGTAACAGGGAGCCACTGGGTTTTATTTAACAGGGAGGTGACATATTCAGACATGTGCTTTAGGAAACTCACTTGGATGGCTGAGTCAAGGATAGATAGGAGTGGGAATAGACGAGAGGCAGGGAGAGCAACCTGAAGGCTATTGTAATAATTCAGGTGTGAAGTGTTGAAGACCTGTATCAGGTGATGGTGTGAGTATAGATAAGGGCATGCGTCCTGTATGAGATGCTGTGAAGGTAGAAATGACAAGATTTGAGAACAGATTGAATATATGAAGTGAGTGAAAGTGAGCATATGAAGAAAATTATGGTACCCGCAACATTAATACGAAAGTTAGGAAGTAGAGAGAGAGGGGGGTGTGTGTGTGTATGTGGAGTCATTTGTTTAGAAATGATCTAAGATCATGGAGACTGAGGATGCCAAGTTAGACAGTATAATAATTCTCAATGGTTAGCCACCATGTAGTAAAGGAATTAGAATCAGCATGAATGCAGAATGGGGAATAGCTACCCTCAAGGAAGCACGTATCCCTCAAATAAGTAGTGGGATGCTATGGAACACTGGAAAGATGTTGCTCGAGTGCACAGCTTCTCCCAGGGCTCTGGGGTGCTTCTTGTGTGCCATGCACCTGGCCCAACCTCCATAGGCCTTTCTCTGTCTCCTTACTCCAACCTGGGTTGGACAAATAACTCACTGTGACTTTTTCTGAATTTCTCCATCAGGATTTGGTTAGGTGCATTTTGTAGGTACTTTTGGAGGAGTTTTATTGATGAGAGCTTGGCTGTGCTGCTTCTTTGTACCACCATATTGGCTCCAGTGCAAAAGCTTTTCAGTTTCACATAATCAAAATTGTCTTTTCTATCTTTTGTGATCACCTCTCTCCCTTGTGTGATTAACAGTTACGTCCCAGCCATATCTATGAAAGGTATTTGCTTTGGTTCGCTTTTAATTTTTTTATGCTGTGGACTTTAGTATTCAAGTTGAGAAGGCAGTTTGAGTTTACTGTAGTATGTTGGGCTAAACATAATTTCTACCAAACCATTTTCAAGCTTTCCTACCAAATTTTGTCAGATAGGGAGTTCTTTTCCAAATAATTTATGTTCTTGACTTTATTGAGCAACTTAGTCATTGAGTATAGTTAATTCTGATTCTTCCTCATTTAGTCTGCTTCACTTACCTACTTTTCTATTCATTAACCAGTACTAAATGTTTTTGATGATTACTACTTTGCAGTCTGAAAGTGCTAATTATTGCTAATCACTACTCTTTTTTTTCATTTATTTAGCTTAAAATGAATTTTGCTATTATTTTCCCTAAAGTATGTTCTTGGTAGTTTGATTATTATAGTACTAAATCAAAAAGTCCATCAAGGTAATATGACTATTTTTAGTATATTGGAATGGCCCAGTTATGAGCTATGAATGCCCTTCTAATTGTTTATACCATTCTTTATTTCTCTGAAGGATATTTTGTAACTGTGTGTGTGTATGTGTGTGTGTGTGTGTGTGTGTGTGTGTGTGTAAGTCTTGGTGGATTGACTTCTATTTTGAAGTTATTTTGAATGAGACTTCCCTTTCTATTATTTACTTCTGAATTTTGTTATCATATAGAAATATTAATGATTTTGTGCTGTATATATCTTCTTAAAAACTTAAGTTGTGAGGGCAGCTAGGTGGTGCAGTGAATAGAGCTCTGGTCTTGGAGTCAGGAGGACCTGAGTTCAAATCTGGCCCCAGACACTTGACACACTTAGCTCTGATTGCCTCATGCCAAAAAAACAAAAACAAAACAAAAAAAAAAACACGACAACACAAAACTTAAGTTGTTTGGTGAATTCCTTGTGTATACATACCATTCTCTTTAGCTAATAGACACTATACTTATCTTTCCCTTCATTCTCATTAGAATTCTTTGTGTTTTTCACAGAACACAGGATTTCATTCTCAAGAACTTTACATGCCTTGATAGTTGACTTGTATATAAAGTGCTTTACAATCTAAAGTTATATGTAAATGTCAGTTATTATTATTACTATTATTATTATTAGGAGATAGGACAGGAAAGGAAAACTAAACTAAAACTAAACTCTTCGAAATCTCTTCTCTCCAAATCTAGGGTGTGTGCCAATTTGTGCTGAGCTTCCTTCTCCTTTCAAAAAGCTGTGCTAAGTTGTTGTTTCCTCCACTATTCCTCTGGACATCTGATTCTTTAAATATAAAACAAATTAATTGGACTATATGATCTATTAGGTCCCTTCTATCTTGAAGCTCCTGTGATTTAAACATGTTGGGCGTCATCTTAGTCCAAAGGTCAAAAAAGGGATTCCACTGTGTTTACTACCTTCATGTATTTTAACTTGTCCAGGTGGCTTATTTTATACCTTTCTTCTAGTTCTCACATTTCTTTTTATGCACTCGAAGAAGCTGATTAGAGATGGAAGCTCTCCTCAACACTAGTATGAGTTTAGAACTGGGACAGAATGTGGGAGGTGGTAGCAGGAGGCATTTAGGGAATATATGTTCTCCAGAGACAGTGGGGAGAAGCAAGCAGCTTATTTTCTTAGGAATCTGAATTGCCATAATTTACATGTTATTTCATGACAATTAGCTACTATGTTTATCATCCAAGGAATCACGAGGCAAGTGTGTTTGCATGTATGTGAGTGTATGTTTACATCAAAATGAAATATATCTAATGGCCGAAAGAAAAAAAAAATGCTGAGCTGGGGGTGGGGTGGGATACTTCAATTCATTTGAACCGTGATCTTTTCTGTCTTCCCAGCGGTAGGCATTTTTGGAGCCATGAGCCTGTGGAAGAGCTAGTGCATGAACATGAGCTTGTGTGTGTGGGTGTGTTGTGTGAGTAGGGCCACCGACATTCACAAGGCATCTGTGAGTTTTGTTTATTCTGGCAAAAGACACCTTTTTGTTTTAAAGCAAATGAACTTGTAAAAAATCTTGACTCCTTATGAAATTCCCTTGATAAATGATTCCCAATGACCTCAGTTGAATATCTCTTAGCCTAAAGTCTGTATAGCTATTTCCTTGATAATTTCTTGAAAGATAAAGTGTAGGCTCTTTTTTTGATCATGGCTTTCAGATAGTCCAATAATTTTTAAATTCTCTCCCCTAGATCTGTTTTCCAGGTCAGTTGTTTTTCCAATGAGATATTTCACATTGTTTTCTAATTTTTCATTCTTTTGGATTTGTTTTGCAGTGTCTTGATTTCTCATAAAGTCACTAGTTTCCAATTGCTCTATTCTAACTTTTAAGGAAGTATTTTCTTCAGTAATCTTTTGGACTTCCTTTTCTATTTGGCCAATTTTGCTTTTTAGGGCATTCTTCTCCTCATTGACTTTTTGGACCTCTTTTGCCATTTCGGTTAGGCTATTTCTTAAGGTGTTATTTTCTTCAGTATTTTTTTGGGTCTCCTTTAGCAAGCTGTTGACTTGTTTTTCATGATTTTCTTGCATCACTCTCATTTCTCTTCCCAGTTTTTCCTCTACTTCTCTTACTTGCTTCTCAAAATCCCTTTTGAGCTCTTCCAAGGCCTGGGACTGATTCAGATTTTTCTTGGAGGCTTTGGATGTAGGAGCTTTGACTTTGTTGTCTTCTTCTGGTTCTATGCTTTGATCTTCTTTGTCACCAAAGTAAGATAATATAGTCTGGCTCTTTTTGTGCTGCTTACTCATGATCCTGGCCAATTACTTGAGTTTTAAACTCTTTGTTAAGGTAAGAGACTGCTTCCAATGTGGAGAATGTACTGTCCCAAGCTTCGGGAGTTTGTACAGTTGTTTTCAGAGCTACTTCTAGGGACCTGTAAATTTTCAGTTCTTCCAAGGAGGTATGATAAGGAGCGAGGTGTTTTCTCTCCACCACCACAACAAGCTCCACCATGCCAGCACTCCTCCTTGCCCCAGGACTGCCCCTCAGAACTGTGACCCAGGGGCAAAGCAAGAGATTCCTGCCTCAGCACTGGCAAAGAGATCCTTGCAATCCCACTCTGATCAGCCACTCGATTCTCCATCGGTCTGTGAGCCAGAAGCTCAGGAGGCAGCCTCAGCCCATGCTCAGGACTTGCAGCTGAAACCTAGCTTCTAACTCTCACCACAGTTACAGACTTTTCCCACTGACCTTCTAAGTTGTCTTTGGTGTTCATAGGTTGAGAAGTCTGGAAACCACCACAGCTGCCCGCGATTCAGTCCTCTGAGGCCTGCTCCAGGGTTGCTGCGGGCCTGCACGCCCACGCCACAGTGCACTCCTGTCCCTGCCCTGCACGATATACCTTTCCTGTCAACCATCCAGGCTGTCTTTGGCTGGAAATTTGTTTCACTCTGTCTTTTTGTGGGTTCTGCTGCTTTAGAATTTGTTTAGAGCCATTTTTATAGGTATTTGGAAGGGAAAGCAAGTCACTGCTTTCCCTCCATCATCTTGGCTCCACCCCCCCCCCCCCCCCCCCCCCACCCCCCCCCCCTGTCCCCCCCCCCCCCCCGTCCCCCCCCCCCCCCCCCCCGTATACCTATTTCAATACAGGGTTTTCACTCTAGTCCCAGTGTACAACAACAAAAAAATCCCTTTCAGCCAGGAAATGTACCTGAACACTTACACACGTAGATAGTTTTGGTAGAAGGTGAATATAATTTTTCAGTTCTACAAAAGACTCAGTACACATTTTAATTGAATAATTTTAACACCAGGTTTAGAGAACTGAGAAAAAGCTTTGTGACTGAAAACAACATCCCATCTCTTATTCACACAGTATATTCTGTTAGCGTCAAAAAGGATGTCTTCTAGGAAATAAGTGTTGACAATTCATGATAGAACAAAGAAAGAATAAACTGTAGGCATGAAGGATATTTAAAATGAAAGATTTCAAGGAAAATAATGAATTTAGTCTTTGCAGTGCTTTGAGGGGAGATTGGTATTATGTATAGCTATTCTAGAACCATCATCACTAAAAAGGCCAATATTAAAGCTTATTCAAAAGTTTCCCCATGACACTAGAAAATGCATTTGACTTTCTACAAAGTTAAATATAATGCAATTTGCCTCAAATAAGTAGCACTTGAAAATGTTGGAAACCTTACAAATCTTTTTGGAGTCAAGGCAATTATAGATACCAGTAAGAAATTGCACAAGAAGACAATATTCTGGCCGGTCAGTCAATAAGCATTTAAGCACCTTCTATGCAGACACTGTGCTAAAAGTTGGAGATACAAAGAAAGGTTTCCCATGTAAGATAGGATTTTAGCTGGACTTGAGGGAAGCCGGGAGAAAGAGATGAAGGGGCAATGGAATAAGCATTTATATAACTCTTACTATATGTCAGGTGCTATGCTAAATGATTTTATAAATATCTCATTTGATCCTCACAACAATCCTATGAGGTAGTTGTTATTATCCCCATTTTACAGTTGAGGAAACTGAGGCAAACAGGTTAAGAGACCTTCTTGGGGGTCACACAGCTAGGAAGTGTATAAGGCCACATTTGAATTCAGGAAAGACCAGGCCCAGCTCTCCATTCATTGTGCCATCAGCTGCCTCAGATATGGAGAAAGAGCATTTTAGACATGGGGGACAGCCAGAGAAAATGCCTGGTGCCAAAAGATTATACGTGGAACAAGGAGGCAGTGTTCCAGAATTAAAGAGTATTTGGGGAGCATAAGAAGGTGTAAGAAGACTGGAAATGGGGGAAGACAGGTTATGAGAGACTTTGAATGCCAAATACAGGATTTTCTATTTGATTCTGGAGGTATATAGGAGGCACTAGAATTTATGAATTATGAGGGTGACATGGTAGCAGGGCAGATGGCAGGATGGCCCAGGTGAATGGCAGTATGGGATATGAAGCAGGCCCCAATTTGAGGCCAGCAGAATGTAAAGTGCTAGGTGGAGTTTGCGCTCACTTATTCTCTAAACCACACAACTTAGCCTCAGGGTAGGAATTCCAAAGTGAAGTAATTTAACTTCTCCAGGGACTGGGGACTTGATTTCTAGATGTCCTCTCTGGAGGATACAATTCCAGGTAGGAAGAAACAGGTCAAATGATAAGTATTAGAGTCAGAATTTGAATCTAGGTCTCCTAATTCCAAATGCAGTACTTTTTCTATTACACCATGCTCCCTTCTCTGTTCCTCTATAGGGGGAAGCAAAAAAAAAAGTCAGTGACTCACCAATTTTGAAGTTTTACTATATATATATATATATATATATATATATATA
>NW_020944235.1:21433-92120 GCF_900497805.2 Vombatus ursinus | reverse complement strand
CTGGGACTCCTTACTATACTCTGGAGCAGGGATGGGGAACCTGTGGTCTGGAGGCCACATGTGGCCTTCTAGGTCCTTGGGTGAAGCCTTTTGACTGAGTCCAAGTTTTACAGAACAAATCCTTTTATTAAGGGGATTTGTTCTGTGAAGTTTGGATTCAGTCAAAGGGCCTCACTCAAAGGGGGGTGATTTAGATCAAAGCAGTTAGTGTACTGTAGTAGATAAGATACTAGACTTGAATTCAGGAAGACCTGGATTCATTTCACTATCCTGATGCTCAGTTTCCTCAGCTTAGGAATGTATGATAATTATATTTATAGTACATACCCATAAGACTATCATGAAGGTCATATGAGGTCTTTGTATATAAAGTGCTTTACAATCTAAAGTTATATGTAAATGTCAGTTAATATTATTATTATTATTATTATTATTATTATTATTATTAGGAGATAGGACAGGAAAGGAAGAAAGGTAGAGGAAGTGTGGGGGAAATGATCTCACATAGTTGAGGTGAGCAAGTAGATACATGATTGGCTCATTTGATTTTAAAAGAAAGAGGAATACTAAATTACCAGTATAAAAAAAAAATAAAAAGGAGAATTCACAATGAATGAAGAAATTAAGGAAATTACTAGAAAATATTTTGCCCAACTATATGTCATTAAAACTAACGACCTAAATGAAGTTGATGAATATTTATAAAAATATGAGATTTCTCAATTAACAGAATAAGAAATACAGAATTGAAATAATCCATTCTCAGAAAAAGAAGTTGAATAAACCATAAATTAGCTCCCAAAGGAAAATAAAATCCAGATGCCAGATGGATTTAAAAGCAAATTCAATGAAATGTTTAAGGAACAGTTGATTCTAATATACTTTAACATAAAAGGTTTGAAAAATTAGGAAAAGAAGGGGTTCTACAAAATTCCTCTATGCCACAAATACGTTTCTCATACCTATGCCAGGGAGAGTCAAAACAGAGAAAGAAAACTATAAACCTATCTTTCTAATGAATATGGATTCAAAAATTTAAATAAATTATTAGCAAAGTGGCTTCAGTAATATGTTACAAAAGCAATATGTCATTATGACCTGGTTATATTTATACCAGGAATGTAGGGCTATTTGAATATTAGAAAAATTATTAATAGAATATGTTAATTAGAATAACAAAAAGGTTTTAATTATGTAAATTGATAAGGAAAAAGCTTTTGACAAGATACAACACCTATTCCTGTTAAACATCAACAACAGCAAAAAAAAAAAAAAACCCCTACTAGAGAACACGAATAAATGCACCTTTCCTTAATATAAGTTGTATCTATCTAAGGGACAGCTAGGCAGTACAGTGTATAGAGTGCTGGGTTTGGAGTCAGGAAAACTCCTCTTCCTGAGTTCAAATGTGTCCTTTGACGCTCACTTGCTGTGTGACCCTGGGCAAATCACTTCACCCTGTATGCCTCAGTTCCTCATCAGTAAAATGAACAGGAGAAGGAAATGGCAAACCACTCATGAAAGGATCTTTGCCAAGGAAAAACCCCAAATGGGGTCACAAAGAGTCAGACATGACTGAAACAACTGAATAACACATGTATTTAAAACTGAGGGAGGGGAAAGAGAAAGGAATAAGCATTTATATAGCAGCGACTATGTGCCAGACACTATTCTAAACGTTTTACAAATATTATCTCATTTGATTCTCACAACCCTGTGAGGTAGTTGCTATTATTATTTTTTACGTAACAGTTGAAGAAACTAAGGCAAAGAGAGGTTAAGTGACTTGTCCAGGATCACGCAGCAAATAAGTGTCTGACACCAGATTTGAACTCCGGTTCTTCCTGACTCAAGGCCCAGCACTCTATCCACTGTGCTACCTTGCTGCAGCATTATATGCAATAGAGATTAACCAGAGGCTTTTCTAGTAAGATGCAGGATTACGAAAGTCTGCTCATTATCACCAGTACTATTTGCTGTAGAGCTAGAAATAAATAGTAACTACAGCAATAATATAAGAAAAAAAATCAAAAGAATAAGCACAGGCAAAGAGGAAACAAAATTGTTGCTTTTTGCACATACTTAGAGAACACTAGAGAGTCAAATGAAATTAAGACAATTAGTTCAACAAAATTGCAGGTAAATTCACATAAATCATCAATATTTCTGAATGTTATCAACAATTCCAAACAGGAAGATATACGAAGAGAAATTTCACTCAAAATAACTACTGAATGTTTAAAGTGGGAATCTACCTACCAAGACACATGCACAGAAACTCTGCAAATACAATTACAAAACACTCTTTACACAAGTAAAGACAAATCTGAATAATTGGATAACTCTTAATTGTTTATGAGTAGGCCAACCCAATATAATAAAAATGACAATACTACTTAAATTAATTTACTTATGCAGTACCATACCAATCAAACTACAAAAGGATTACTTTATAAATACATAAAAAATAACAGTTCATCAATTGGCCAATTATCACAAAGAAAATAATGAAAAAGAATGGGAATGAAGAGAGTCTAACGGTACCAGATCTTAAACTATACTACAAATCATCAAAACAGTTTGGTCTTGGACAATCAGTGGAACAAATTCGATTTACAACATACAAAAGTAAGCCAACACAGTAGCCTAGTGTTTGATAAACCTAAAGACCTCAGATACTGGGGTAAGAACTCATTATTCGACAAAAACTGCTGAGAAAACTGAAAAGCAATCTGATGGAATGACATATAGAACAACATCTCACACCGTTTATCAGGGTAAGCTCCAAAAGGATACATGACTTAGGCTTAAAGGGTGATACGATAAACAAATTAAAGAAGCAAGAAAGAAATTACCTATGATCAAAGAAGAGATAAAGATTACCGAAGTTAAATGGACAATTTTAATTATACAAAATCAAAAAAGTTTTGTAGAAGTAAAAAACAAGGCAGCTAAAATTAGAAAAGAAACAGGTACCAGAAAAAAAAAATATTCACAACAGGTTTGTCTGATAAAGGTCTGTCTCATTTCTAAGCTATACAAAAAACTGATACAAATTTATAAGACATTCCCCATTGATAGGCAGATAATATGAACAGGCAGTTTTCAGAGGAAGAAATTCAAGTTATCAGTAGCCCTATGAAAAAATTCTCTAAATTGCTAGTAATTAGAGAAATGCAAATTAAAGCAATTCTGAGGTTTCACGTCATGCTCATCAGATTGACAAAGCTGACAATAAAGGAAAATGACAAATGTTGGAGGGCTCTGGGAAAACAAGTACATTAATGCTGTTGCAGCTGTGAATTGGTCCATTCATTCTGGAAAGCAATTTATAACTTTCCAAAAAGTTGCTAAACTTGCATAGCCTTTGATGCTTATATCCAAAAGAGATTAAAAAAGAGGAGAAGGTCCCCTTCTGTATGATGATATTCACAGCAGCTCTTTTTTTGTGGTGGCTAAGAACTGGAAATAAAGAGGTGTCCATCAGTTCTGGAATGGCTAAACAAATTATGGCATGTGATCGAAATGGAGTATTGTACTATAAGAAATGATGAAAGGGGCTATTTCAGAAAAACCAAGGAAGATTTCTCTGATATAAGGTAGAGTGAAATGATCAGAATAATGGGGTCAATTTATACAACAACAGTAGCACTGCAAAGATGAACAGCTTTTTAAAGATTTAATAACTGGATGACTGATGAATAAAATGACTAACCAAAATTCCAGAAGTCTTATGTGCTACCTCCCTTCTGACAGAAGAGTGATGGAGTCATAGTGCAGAAAGAGATGTGCTTTTGGACATGACCAATGCAGATATTCGTTTTGCTTGATGACGCATTTTTGTCTTAGGAGTTTTGTTTGTTTATTTGTTTTTCCAGTGGGAGTATGGGGGAGACAGGAGCAAGAAAAAAGGGATGTTTAATTTTTTTTCATGAAAATTTTTTCAAAGTAAAAGCTGTTAAAATTTCAAAATAAGTTATGGGAAAGAAGACAAAACATTTCCCAATTGTAGATAGATCTGTGTATGGCTCTTCCCAGGCCTTTTTTTTTTTAAAAAGCATACTACCCACATGCTGAAAAGAGAATTCCCAATCTTTATTGGAAATATTATGAAATTTAAGATGGAAATGAAGATGATGGTTTGAATATTATGTTATATAGTAACAATTTATCTGACATTGCTAGAGTATGATGAGTTTCATGTAAGTGAATTGTCCAAGCAACTGGTTTGTCATTTTAAGCACCAAAAGATTATTTAAACTGTTATTGATTTTGAAGGACTTCTTAAAATATACTAGACACTTCCGTGTCTTAGTATGCAGAGTATACTGAACATAATTTCATCTTCTTCGTATTAAAAATCTTCATTTTGAATGTCATTTATTGTGTGATAGTGCAATGTTACTTCAAATACTACTGGTAGCAGTCTTGTACTTGGATTACATCATTGTTTATATTTTACTTGTTGATTTTTCATGTTCTGGTTTGTATTAGTTATTTTGCATTACGGTATCTTCCTTACTAAATGTTCTTGAGGACAGGAACTCGGTCATTTATCTTTTTGTCTGCTTCAGGGTAGGACAATGGTTTGCAATTATGCTTAATAACTTTTCATTGAACAAATGATCACAGAATATCAGAGTAGGAAAAGGCTGCAAGTGTCATCTAGTACAACCTGTGCCTCAACCAAAATGTCTTCTGCATAATTTCTAAGGAATATTCATCTTGCCTCCCACTTGACTTCTTCTCACATTGCTGAATTCTCTATCATACAAGGCACCTCATTTTGCTTTTGGAAAGTTCAGATTTTTAGAAAGGTTTTCCCCAATTTTGTCCTGAAATATTCCTCTCATGATTCTACCCATTGTATCTAGTTTTGCCCCCTTTTCACATGAAAGCCCTTCAAATAGTTGAAGATAGCAATTCAGTTCCCCTTAAGCCTTTTCTCTTTAAGGAGAAATATTCAGAATTCCTTCAGCTATACCTTATACAGTATGATGTCCTAGCTTCTTCCCTCACAGTCCTAGTTGTCCTGCCTTTGATGCTTGTCACTGTTTTCACAAAATATGTTGCCCAGAACAGATCATTATATTCTAACAATAAATGATCTGAAAAAAGCAGGATATTACAGGATTGTCAACTCATTTGTTCTAGACACTAAACTTCCTGTAACATACTGTATTCACTTTTCAGCTGCTGGATCATACTAATCGTTTTTTTTTTAATTCTTTAAAATATTTGTATTGCTATCTTTTTTCCCCAGTATTCTTATTTCCAAATACAACACTGCCGGTCCCCTGCCCAGTAGGCTATTCCTTGTAACATAGAATAAAAAAGAAAGCAAAAAAAGCATTTTAACAAAATCAACGTATCAGCCACATCTGATGGTGTATACAATACTTCACACCTACCTCTGGTAAGGATAGAGGGAGATGCATTTTCTCAATTGTCCTCCAAAGCCAAGCTTGGTCATTATAATTATATAGCATTCAGTTTTGTTGTTTTGTTATTTCTGTTAATATTGTTACAGACGTATATATTGTTTTCCTGTTTTTGCTTGCTTCAAGCAGTATCAGTTCATAGAAATCTTCCCATGTTTCTCCAACTTCTTCATATTCATTATTTCTTGTGGCATAGTAATATTCCATTAGATTTATGTAACACAGTCTTTTTAGCCATTTCCCAACTGATGGATATCTTGTTAATCTGCTACCACAAAAAGTGCTACTATGAATATTTTAGTGGATAAGGGATTTTTTTTTTTTAGTCATTGGCCTTCTTAGGGCATATGCTTAGCAGGGAGAATCTCTAGGTCAGACAATGTGGATTTTTTTAGCCAGTTATTAGCGTAATTCCAAATTTCTTTCCAGAATAGTGAACCAGTTTGCAGCTCTACCAACAGTGTGCTTCCGTGTCTATCTTTCTGCAATTTCTTTTGTCATCTTTGATGGTTTTGTGGATGTGAGGTAGAACTTCAGAGTCATTTCAGTTTCACTTTTATTGAAATTAACTATTTTATCTTTTGTGACAGCCTCAATCCCACAAGGGACAGGGTTACAAATCCTCCTCCTAGCATTATCTGTGAAAGTTACCTGATCTAGTTCTCTTTTTCTGTGTGTGAGATTTTATATTCAGGTCATGTATCTATTAGGAGCTTATTCTATCAACAAGCATTTATTAAGTACTCACTATGCGTCAGGTACTGGGAATAGAAATATAATACATAAAGCAATCTCTCCTTACAAAGATACTGCCTTATACTAACAGGAGAGACAAGGAAATACATAATAAATACATACTGAATAAATATAAAAAGAATTAATTCAAATAAATACAAAGTAGTTAACTATAAGGTAGTTTGAGACAGGGCTCAAGTAGTTTATGGGATAAAAAAAGACTTCACAGAGGTGGTGCTTTAGCTGTGTCTTGAAGGAAAAGAGGGAGAGTTTCTATGAGCTGGATGTGGAGAAGGAATGTATTTCTAAGCATGGAGAATAGTTAATACAAAGGCCTATATATGGGGGATGGATTGTCATGTGAGGAAGAAAGCAGGCCAGTTTGGCTGGATCGCAGAATATGAGAGGGAGAGTAATGTCCAACGAATCTGGAAAGATAGGTTGAGGATAGGTTGTGTAGGATTTTACTGGCTATTTGATTTTAGAGGCAACAGGAAGCCACTGGAGGTAACTGAGTAGAGAAATGACATGGTCACATTTGCACTTGTAGAAAATCACTTTAACTTTGGAGGATGAACTAAAGTAAAGAGAAACTTGAAGCAGGGAGACCAGTTAGACCTGCCATTGCAATAATCTTGGGTAAGGCTGATGAACACCTGAATTAAAGGGGTGGCTGTGTGCATAGCACAAATCAGCCAGATGTTAGGAATGTTACGGCAGTAGAAACAGTAAAATTTCAGTACTGTTTGGATATGTGCAGCAAAGAAGAGTAAGGAGTCCAGGATAATGCCAAGTTTAAGAACCTGGGGAACTAACTATATGATGGAGGGAGAGGTGGTTTGGAGGGGGACAGATAATGAGTTCTCTTTTTGACATATTAAATACGGGATGTCCCTAGTATATCTAATTTGAAATGCTTAGTGACTTATAAGGGACTGAAGCTCAGGCAAGAGACAGGAGCAATGGATAGATAGATTGATCAATCAATCTAGGAGTTATCAGCATAGAGATAGTAATTAAACGCTTGGAAGCTAAAGAGTATAGCAAAAGAGAATATGGAGAAAGAAGAGTAGGGAGCCTTGGACAGAGCTTTGAGGATTAGTTACAGTTAGGGAATGTTATTTGGATGACTAACAAAAGAGAATGAGAAGGAGCACTTGGATAGGAGTTAGAAATAAAGAGTGTCATGAAGGCCCAGAGAGGAAAGAATATCTAGGAGGAGATGGTGATTAATAGTGTCAGATGACTAAGAAAAGACTCTCAGATTTGACAATTAGAATATCAATGGCAACTTTGGAGAAGGCTGCTTCAGTCAAATGATTACTTTTGAATCCAGATCACAAAAAGAGGAGGAGCAGGTAAGAAGAAAGGAAGTAAAGACAGGTAACAGAGATAGCTTTTTCTAAGAGTTTGGTTGAGAAAGCAAGGGAAGATCTAGGATAAGTGTTTAAAGGGATGGTAAGTTCTAGTGAAAGTTTTTTTTTTTTTTTTTTTTAAGATGGGAAGACATGCTTGGGGATGTTTGAAAGCAATGGAAAAGAAACCAGTAAGTTCTCAGAGACCTGAGATTATAAAGGGGAGACATGATTGAGGGATCAGTCTGCTAGAAAAGATAGTAGGGGATGGAATCAAGTACCCATGTAAAGGAACTGGCTTTAGAAAAGAGAACAGCTGCTTCTTTGTCAGAGACTGGAGGAAATGAGAGTCAGAGACGATATCAAGGAGTTTTGAGATGAAAGTAAAGAGAGAAGAGGGAGCTCATGTTGAATGGCCACAATTTTCTAAATAAAGTAGAAATCAGGGACCTGGAGCCAAGATGATGGAGTAAAGGCCAGGACTGAGCGCTACCAAATTCCCCTCTAAATAACTTTAAAATAACTCCTCAAAACAAATTCTGGACTGGCAGAACCAACCAAAGGACAGTGAAACAATTTTCTAGCTTGAGACAACTTAAAAGGTTGGCAGGAAAGGTCCTTCTCCCTGTGGTGAGAGTGGAGTACAGTTTAGTGCAGGCTGTTCCCCAGTAAGCCAGCAGTAGGCCTTCGGGGTGACTAAATGGCAGTGGTGGCTTCCAGAGCAGCCCAGAGATGGTAAGGGAGTTAGACAACGGTCAGAGGAAATTACGGGGGGCCCTTTGCTGGCACTGGGTACAGGACTGTTGCATTGTCCATTCTGGATCACAGTTCCAGGGCAAAGAAGAGCATTAGCACATCAGAGGATGTGGCCACAGAGGAGCAGAGACACTGGTCACAATTCCATGGCAGAGAAGAGTGCTTATGGTCACTCACAGACCAGATCATAGACCAGGAGAGCATTGACCACACCTATCCTTAGATTATACCGCCTTGGAAGTACTGAAAATTTAGAGCTTCCCAGAGCTAGCTCTGAAAAACAAAACAAAACAGCATGAAAAACCTAAAGCTTGATACAGTGCTCCCTTCACCTCAGGAACAGAGTCTAACTTTAACATAAAGTTGTAAGTCAAGAATAGGCTAGAAAAATTAGCAAACAACAAAAAAAGAACCTGACCATAGAAAGTTACTAGTGACAGAGAAGATCAAAACACAAACCCAGAAGAAAACAAAGAAGTCCAAACAACTATATCCAAAGCCTCAAAGGAAAATGTGAATTGGTCTCAGGCCCAAAAAGAATTACTGGAAGAGTTCAAAAAGGATTTTAAAAATCAAATAAGAAAGGTAGAGTAAAATTGGGAAAATAAATGAAAGCAATGAAAGAATATCATGGAAATAAGAGTCAACAGATTGGCAGAGGAGGCACAAAAAAACTGAAGAAAATAATACCTTAAAAACAGAATAAGCCAAATGATAAAAGAGGCACAAAAATTCAATGAAAAGAACTCCTTGAGAAGCAGAATTGGCCAAATGGAAAAGCAGGTACAAAAGTTCACTGGAGAAAATAATTCCTTAAAAATTAGAATTGGGCAAGTGTAAGCTAATAACTCTATGAGACATCAAGGAGACAACAAAACAAAATTAAAAGAATGAAAACATAGAATAAAATGTGAAATACCTCATTAGAAAACAACTGACCTGGAAAATAGATCCAGGAGAGATAATTTAAGGATTATTGGACTACATGAAAGGCATAATAAAAAAAAGAGCTTAGACATCATATTTCAAGAAATTATCGAGGAAAACTGCCTCAATGTCGTAGAGCCAGAGGGTAAAATAGAAATTGAAAGAAGACACTGATAAGCTCCTGAAAGATACCCCAAAATGAAAATTCCTGGAAATATTATAGCCAAATTCTAGCACTCCCAGGTCAAGGAGAAAATATTGCAAAAAGCCAGAAAGAAACAATTCAAATACCATGGAGCCACAGTCATGATCACACAAGATTTAGCAGATTATATGTTAAAGGTTACTACATTAAAGCTTTCTACATAAAAAAATAAAATTAAGGGGTAAAAAAGAGGGATGTACTGGGAGAAAGGGAAAGGTAGAGGTAGAATGGGGTAAATTATCTCACATAAAAGAGGCGTGAAAGAGCTTTTACAGTGGAGAGGAAGATGGGAGGGTGAGGGTAGCAAACAATGATTGAACCTTACTCTCAAAGGAATTGGCTCAAAGAAGGCATAACATACATACTCAGTTGGATATAAAAATCTATCTTATTCTATAGGGAAGTAGGAGGGGAAGGGGATAAGAGAAGGGAGGGTGATAGGAAGGGTGGGTGGATTGGGGGAGGTAATGATTAGAAGCAAAACGCTTCTGAGGAGGGACAGGGTGAAAGGAGAGAGGGAGAGAGAGAAGGATAAACAGGGAGAAAAAGCAAAATGGAGGGGAATGCATAGTAATTGTAACTTTGAAAACATTATAACAAGTGTCTCTGATAAAGGTCTTATTTCTTAAAGATACAGAGAATTGAGTCAAAATTATAAGAATACAAGTCATTCCACAATTGATAAATGGTCAAAGGATATGAACAGGCAATTTTAGGTGAAGAAATCAAGCTCTATAGTCATATGAAAAAAATGCTCTAAATCACTGTTGATTAGAGAAATGCAAATTAAAACAACTCTGAGGTACCACATCACACCTATAAGATTGGCTAACATGACAGAAAAGGAAAATGACAAATATTGGAGGGGATTGGGAAAATTGGGATATTAGTGCACTGTTGGTTGAGTTATGAACTGATCCTACCATTCTGGAGAGCAATTTGGAACTATGCCCAAAGGGCTGTAAAACTGTGCATAGCCTTTGACCCAGAAATACCACTACTAGGTCTGTAATCCAAAGAGATTTTTAAAAATAGGAAAAGGACCTGTATGCACAAAAATATTTATAGCAACTCTTTTTGTGGTGGCAAAGAACTGGAAATGAAGGAGATGCCCATCAATTGGGGAATGGCTGAACAAGTTCTGGCATATGATTTTGATGGAATATTATTGTGCTCTAAGAAATAAGGAGCAGGATGGTTTTAGAAAAATCTGGAAAGATTTACATGAATTGATGCAAAGTAAAGTGAGCAGAACTAGGAAAATAGTGCACGTAGTAACAGCAATTTTGTAGGATGATCAACTATGAATCTTAGCTGTTCTTAACAATACAGTTATCCAAGATAATTTGGAAAGACTTATGATGAAGAATACTAATCACCTCCATTGAAATTGTTGGAGTCTCAGTATAGTTCAAAGAATACTTTTTCTTGTTTTTTTTTTGGGGGGGGGTCTGTATTTTCTTCCATAACATGACTACTATGCAAATATATTTTGTATGACTGCATATATATAACCTATATAAAATTGTTTGCCTTTTCAAATGAGGGAGGAGGAGATGGAGAGGGAGAGAATTTGGAACTCAAATTTTTTAAATGTTAAAAATTGTTTTTATGTATTATTGGAAAAATAGTCTAAAGTAGAAATCAAGGTCCTCATCTGAGTGGAAAAAGATTTTATGGTTTATAGTGTCAGATGTTAGTCTAAATTTTATTTTTGCCAAACTACTCTACATGTTTCCCAGCAGTTTTTGACAAATAGGGCGTTCTTCCCCGAGTAAGTAATATTTTGGTTTAAGTTCAGTCATTTCTATTTCTTCATTATCTAGTCTATTGCACTGATCTTTTTTTAAAGCTATCAAATAGTTTTAATGGTTACTAATTTATGTTGTTTTGAGATTTAGAGACATTGATCCCCATTCATTCTTTTGTTTGTGTAGCATAGTTATTAATTGCTCTTTCAACATTTGAAAGAATTTATCTAGCTTATAATTGTCTATATACAACAGACTGTTGACTTTTATTAAGACGCACTGTTTCCTAGCCTTGTCTCCCTGATCATTTGCTTGTAAAGTGTATCCCAAAGCTCAAAACTGTGCTAAGACTCTTGGGACACCCTGTATATTTGTCTTTTTGTACTACAGTATCGGACTCTGTAAAATTTCATCCTATTAGCATAAGCTCATTCTCGCTTTTAAAGATCTTTTTGGATCAAAATTTGGTCATCTAACACAAAAGTTTTTTTCAGCTTTATATGAAAATTTGATAACTGTGTCATCTATGCCCTAATCCAAGTCAGTGATAAAAAAAAAATGTTGAACAACATAGGGCCAAGGATAGATACCTAGCAGAATCTACCAAAGACCTCCATGCTGTCATCTTTGAAACATTCCTTTTTAGATAGATCCAATCATTCATCCAGTTCTGAATCCACCTAGGTTTACTGGGTTTACATTGCCCACATCTCTTCATTTTGTCCAATACGGTATCATGGAAAACTTTGTCAGATGCTTTGCTAAAATCAAGCCATGTTATGTGTGTGCTATTCCCTTGCTTCATCATCAAAGAAAGTGAGATGATGCTGGCATTACCTATTCTTTATTTCCCCCATTTAAATGTAAGCTCTTTGATGGCGTGGTCTGTTTTATATTCACAGTGCCTGATGCTGATAAGTGCTTGTTGATTGGTTGATTGATAGAACCAAACTGGCTCTTAGTGATGACTACTTTCTTTTTGGAGGCAATCAGGGTTAAGTGACTTGACCAGGGTCTCGCAGCTAGTAAGCATCTGAGGCCAGATTTGAACTCAAGTCCTCCTGACTCCAGGGCCAGTGCTCTATCCACTGTACCACCTAGCTGCCCCAACCATTTTCAAAGAACTCATAACCTATTCTTTTAAAGATGTGAGCTAGAACTTTGCCAGGAATGTCAAAGACACCAGCCTTTGAATATACCTTCCCATTTTTGAGAATAAGGACATTAGCCAACTTCTAGTTCTGTAGCATGTCTCTTGTTTTCCATCATTTTTCAGAGGAAAAATTACTGTAGCTCAGGAATCACACCCACCATTTTTTTCATTACCCTGGGATATAGTGGCCCAGAAGATCACTGCTTTGGATTTCTCCTGCCATCTACTGCCTACTCTTCTACACACGTGATGCTGAACAAAACTGGAAAAAAAATCACAAAACCATGCAGAGTCCAATACCATTTATATTACATGATCTCAACTGGGCTCTTACTAGGGCAAGGCAAGTGTTTTCTACCTCTTTAATTGACTCACTATCCCACTCACCACAGCAGCAATTCCAAACCTTTTCATCCCTCCTCAAACCTCCCAGACTACCTTTCTCCCACCCACTCAGGTGAGAACCTTACCTCATGTTTCACTGAAAAAATTGAAGTCATTTGTAGAGAGCTTCCTCTTCTCCCCTCCTTTCCTCTTCATCTCACATCACCCAGATGCCTTCTGCCACTATCTCTTCCTTCATCACTGTCTCATAAGAAGAGAACCACCCCTACACTTACAAGTGACCCTATTCCATCCCCTCTTCTCTAGCAGATTGCCCTCTCTGTCACTCCCACTCACTCACTTACATTTAGGTGTTCCCTGACTCCTGGCTGCTTCCCCACTGCACTGTCTATAAAGATGCACCCATGTTTCCTACCTCACTTGATTCAACCATTCATCCATCCTCTGCTAGCTATCTTCTCAGATTTCTCCTCCCTTTTCTGCCTAAACTCCTAGAGAAGGTTGTCTACAATTTTGACCACCACTTCCTTTCCTCTCGCTCCCTTCTTAACTCTGCAGTCTGACTTTTGATCTCACCACTTGATTGAAACTACTTTCTCCAAAGTTATCAATCATCTTTTATTTGTCTGATCTTAATAATCTTTTCTCAGTCTCATTCTGCTTGTTGTTTCTGCAGCCTTTGACACTGTTGATCATCCTTTTCTTCTACATGGCCTCTCTTCTCTGTAAGTTTTTGTAACTCTGCTCTCTCCTAGTTCTCCTCCTGCTTGTCTGCTTTCTCTATCTCCTTAGTCGTTGTTGTTGTGGTTGTTTTTAACATAGGTTGTGCTCACTAATCATGAGTACCCCCCCCAAGGCTTTGTCCTGGGCCTTGTTCTCCCCTCCCTCCCTTCCTCTTTCTTCCCTTTTTCTCCCTTTCTTTTCCCCCTTCCCCTATCCTTCCCTTTTCTCCTTTCCCCTCCCTTCTCTTCTCCTCCCCTCCCTTCTGCTCTACATATCTCTACCTTTATACCTCTGATCGGATGTCTCCTAGATATCTTAAACTCAGCATATAAAAAACTGAGTTCATCGTCTTCCCCCTCCAGAAACACTCCCCTCTTCCTAACTCCACTTTATGCTCAGTCACCTGGGTTCACAGCCTTGGCGTTATCCTCCTCTCCCCACTCTTGTTCCGTCCTCTTGTACCAACATTTGTGGGATCTCTCATATTTGCCTTTTCTTTTTTTCTCTTCTGATAATGGCACCATCCTGGTGCAAACCCTCATCACCTCTCACCTAGACTTTTGCAGTAGCCTGCTGGTTGATCTCTTTGCCTCAAGTCTTTCTCTACTCTAGTCCATCCTTCCCTCAGCTGTCAAATTGATCTTCTTAAAGCACATACATATCTGAGCATATCATCCGCCTATTCGTGCAACTCAAGTGGCTCTCTGTTGCCGCCAGGATCAGATAAGAAATAATGCTTTGCTTTTAAAGCCCTTCATAAGCTTTCCTCTTCATGCCTTTCATGTATTCTGTGATACAGTGACATTGGCCTCCTCCCCACTTTTAGTGCCTTTCCTCTTAGAACTTGTCTGTACATAGTTATTTGCCAGTTGTTTCTCCTATTAGTCTGTGAGCTCCTTAAAAGCAAAGATTTTTGTGGGGCTTTTCTTTGTATTCCCAGTACTTCGCACAGTGTCTAGGACATAGTAGGTGCTTAATAAATGCTTGTTAACTTGCTTGGACTTGACAATTCTGTGTCTATTTCTTCTCTGCATGCTTATGCATGTTTATATTGTCTCCCCCAATAGAATGTAAGCTCTTTGAGAACAGAGAATGTTCCCTATTTTGTCTTTGTATCTCCAGTGTCTAGTACAGTGCCTGGTGTATAGTATGTACATGATAAATACTAATTGATTGGATGAGCATTCCTGAAAAGAGCTCAACAAGCCACCATACCAGAGGTATTAGTCTTCCCTGAACATCTCATACACATCATAAACTAAGCACAAAGCTATTACTCAATCAATAAGCATTTACTGAACACTTACTATGTGGCACCAAGAAGCTGTGGCATGCACAGCACCTATACTCTGGTAAAACCATCTTGGCAAACAGGCTAAACCAGGTTGAGGGTAACTGACAGCCCTCAAACCTGTTGGTTAGTTAGGGAGATGTCTATCCCAAGCACAGGAAGACCTTCCCCCAGCAGAACGAGAAGAGGAGAATAATTTTGTTCCAAGGGCCGTGAGGGTGGCTGAAACAGGCACTGTGGGGCGCTTAGAACTTGAGCAGACATTGAAGACATTGAGGTCACCCATTTCATCCTGGGCCATCGCCATCATCTTGACTTTTGTCTTGCCCCTGGACTTTGATGACTCTGGAAGAAAGAGTGAGGCTGATGACTTTTTTCAACTCTGCCTCACTTAAATCCAATTCATGAGCAAGTCAAGACATCACCCATCACATTGTGATGTCACTGGTCATCTTCAAAAATGAAGGACCACCATGGACAGTTTGTTGATTAATTGATTGACTCGTTCTTTATGAAGCCATGCCAATTCTGTAATTACTGACTTCTTTTGTATATGTTCACCAGCAATCTCTTTAGTGATCCATTTTAGAATTTTGTCAAGAATTAACGTCAAGCTTGCTGCCCCACGTTGTAGATTCTGTTCTCTTGCCTTTTTAGGAAAGAAGGGGGACATTTGCCATTCTGAACTCTTGATGTTCTTTTCTTAATTTCTTCAATTTTTCAAATATTATTGACAGTGGTACTGTAACCTAACCTTCCCATTCTTTCAGTATGTAGGGAAGTAGTTATTATGGACTAGGTGACTTGAATTTATCACGGGCAGCTAGGTGCTCTCTTACCGCTTTATTTTGTATACGTGGCACCAATCCCTCTTTAACCATTTTTGTTCTGTCATTTCCAGAGCAAAGGCAATTCTCATTGGCAGAGAAAACAGAAACAAAATCAGAATTAAGCATGTCTGTCTTCTCTCTGTTATCAGTTCTCATCATCCCATCCACCCAGTAGTGGGCCTATCCCTTCTTTCAACCTTTCCAGTTTTCAGTAGATTCATTGTATCCTTTCAAATCTAACATCATTTTCCTTGATAGAGAAGAGAAGCAGATGATTTAAACCTTCTCTCCATTTTCTTAAGTATTCGTCGTCCCATCCAGTAGCAGTCCTATTTCTTCTTTCATCTCCTTTTCTTAAGTTCAACTCTTACGATTCCTTTTTGTTGCTCTTAGAATTCATCACTAAATTTAGCTCATTGAGTCCCCTAAATACTGATAGTTGGTATAAAAGCTGTATGACTCTGAGCAAGTCACTTAACTAATGACTGCCTCGTTTTCCTCAGCTGTGAAGTGGTGATAATAGTACTTGCCACACAGGGTTGTTGTGAGGATCAAATGAGGTAATCATTATAAAGTACATAAATAGTCAGGAGTCCCCTTGCTTCCTCTATCGTTTCTTCCTTCTTCGTTAGCTGCCTCTTCTTAGACTTTAAGGTTCTAAGAACCTTCTCCCCTTTCTCAAAATCTAGTGCTACACAATTCTTGTGTCTCTGTCCCTTGAGGGTTGCCCTCGGGATAGCCTGTTTGTAAAGTTTGTGATTGTTGACAGCATTTTTCCTTAGAGTCCTTTTACCACTCATTTCCAAATTATTGGATGTGTTTCTGATTGTAAAAGTTGCTAGAACTAATGCTAAGTGGATACTAATGTCTTTGTTTTCCAACTGAGTTTGCAAGAGTCCAACAAAATCGAACTGGGCAGCAGCATCCATTGGGTTTCCAAAAAGGAACTTATTGTTCTATTTGGCATCATCCTGGCATTTGCTTGTGCCCTTAGTTTTATCTGAAAAAGTTGACTATTGTACCACCAAAGTAATACATGGCATAGAAGAGGAAAAGAATCGTATCATCCTGCTTTCCAAAATGTCTGTAGGGAAATATCATGGGCATCAGCTGGGAAAGTGGAAATAGCTATAGATTGTTTTCTTCTTCTTGGAAAGCTTTTGTTAGCTGTTGTTAGTTGTTTAAATAGATAAACACTAAAGTTAGTATGTTTTTTCTTTGCTTCTGTGGGTATGTTAATTAAGAAAAGCATATTTTATTAACAATCACCTTATCTATCATTGAATAAATGGAAATTTGTTGAAATCCACAAATAAAGGATGAACATCTCATACACATACTTCCCTGTTAGTGGATATAATTTTTTTCTTTATTTAGATTGGTGTCTTTCCTGTCCATAGGGCTTAATTTTCTATCACAGTTAACATTACTCTAGTAATTATCTAGCAATTACTGCTCTGGTTTACTGTTCAGCTAATATTCCTGATGATCTTTGGACTGTTAATTGTATCCGGAAGAAGGGAGGAAAGTTAAGTGCTTACTACGTGCCAGACATTGTATTAAGAGCTTCATAGTTATTATCTTTTTTGATCATCACAATGCTCCTATGAGACAAGTGCTATTATTATCACCATTTCACAGTTGAGGAAACTGAGGCAATCTTTGGTTAAGTGACTTGCTCAGGGTCATACAAGCTAGTAAATGTTTGAGGTCATATTTGAACTTGGGTATTCCTGACTTGAGGCCCAGCACTGTGTCTACCGTGCCACCTGGGGCGTAATAAGTATCACTGCTTCATTGTGTTATATTTCATGAAACTTGTACATGCATTCCTCTGCCTCTTCAGATCTTTCATACTTTTGTGTCAGCAGGTAACTCATGCTTTGCCCTCTGATTTGTTGTGGATGTAGTGGTTTTAAAAAAGGATATTTCCTCTTTCAAATGTGACATTTTCTGTATTACCCGCATATGCCATATTGTCTGGGGTGTAGTTTCTGACCTGCAAAGCATTACCTGCTTGACTGAGTTTGGGGTTGTTTATCACGGATGACATATTTTTCTCCAGGAAACCACCATTTTTCTTGTCACTACTTTACAACTGTAAATGCTGAGATGAACCTAGAATTTTCCAGCAAATTGTTGAAAGAAATCAAAGCAATTACTTCACATTGACTCTGGGCCTAGAGGGAAAAGAAAACCTTTTGGAGTAGATTTCCTTTTTTTTATTGAAACAAATACCACAGTAACATAGCAAAAAATTCTGTCAGGAGCCAAAGTCTTTGTGAATATAGAGTGCTTGTCTTGGTAATCCTTTCCATTGTTGCAAATTGTAAACTGCAATGAGGAGGATATTTTTTCAAACTGAGCAGAAGCCCTCCAGGTAGCTAAGGAACTGGATGCCTTTTGTGAAAGAAGATCTTAACTCATTGCCCAGATCCCTATTTACTGTCTTTAAATCTGTATCATTGTGTCTTAAAAATATAAGCAGTATTGCTTTATAACAAATTCTAGTTTCTTAGAGCCATTGTGGTAACACCCTCTACCTTCCTACTGTTTCTAATATGTGAGAATTTTCCTTTGTTCACGGTTTGTCAATTTGCATCCATAAAAGTGAATCAGTTTTTATCACGAATTGATTCCAAGTACCCATACCCTACATTCTACCTATTTTTCCCATTTACACATTGATATAACTAAATGGTGGGTGCCTCTGTATTTTCTGTTTGGTTTTTGGACAACTTCCTAGAGGTCTGGGAGTTTACCAAATCGATAAGTGTCCAGATCTATTCAATTCTTTTTTTTTCTGGGCCATTTGGACAAAACAACACCAATTATAAAACTTATTTAGTGAATTACCATGGACACTTTTCCATTATCCATAGGACACAGGAACAACATGGATAGCTCATATCACAAGTCAGTCCAAGAACTTCACTCTAAAATCTTTCAGCATCCTTCTCCATTAAACCTTTTATCAGAGGTATTACTCTAAAATAGCGAAGGTGCCTGATGTGAGTTTCATATCCTTTCTGCCTTTTGTACACAGTAGCATCTTTCTATGTGAGCCCAATTGAGCTGTAACATTTTTAAAATACTTTCCTTTGTAGAGTTAAAAGTTAGACTTCAAAGGAAATCGTCTGTTTCTCTTCCTCCAAATAGGACTGCACCTACATTTGTTACAACGTAGGATTGTATCAGAATTCATTTGGCATTTAACAAAAAGGCCTCTATCAGGTCTCTTGTGATCATCTTCTTGCAGCTGCTCCAATCACAGTCCAAATTGCACCCACAATTAATTACAGTAATTGTGCATGTAAATGTATAAATTTCTTCACTTACTTGTAACTTCATTTTAGAGACAGAAATCATTCTTTCCTCACCCTACTAGATTTGTTTTTCTGCTTTCATGTCACTGTGAAATGTAAAGCATTTTCATCTGTCACTTAAAATCAGAATTTTTGATATCACCCACATACTGTTTGATCTCTCACATGATTTCTGCCCCTCTCTCCTCTACTAAAATTGCTTCCTTGACCCTAATCATTGACCAACTTCTCGCTGCCTAAGTCGAGTGTCTTTTATCATAAGGTCCCCATTGTTCACCTCTCTTTGGCATTTGGCACTGTTGTTTATCCAGTCCTTCCCGAAACTCTCTCTTTCCTGGGCTTCACTGTATTTCGTGTTAACTGTAATCCAGCATGTCTAAAATCGAACTCATCATCTGTTCCCCAAAGGTGGCTATCCGACAAAAATCTGTATTTTGGTTATTGTTACCACCTTTTTTTCCCATCTCAAAGTTTGAAATTTTGATATCATCTTTGTAGCAGGTATTTTGGATCCTCTGCCAAGTTCATCTCCCTAGTAAAAGTCTACATGCCAGTAATACATTTTCTAAAACCCGAACATTTTATTGGTACGTTTTGTCTCTAAATCACAGACATTTCCTACATTCCTTAGTGACAATGGGTAAGAGGGTATGGACAATTGACTTTTTTTTTTTCAACAATTCCAGAATGATTTTTAACATTTCATAGCTGTGCCTTTTTTCTGTCAGGTCTTCTAGCACTGATTCTTCTCATATTTGCAGTTTGCACGGAATAAGGTAAAACCTTAGAGGTATTTTAATTTGTCTAATTTGTTTTTTTTTTCTCTTACTCCTACGGATTTAGAGCATGTATTCTTGTGGTCATTTATAGTTTTCAACTCTTCTTTTGAAAACTATTTGTTCACATTTTGAGGGGGTGCATTTCGATTTGGGAATGGTTCTTGGTGTTAGAAATTTTTTGTATATTCCCTTTTTTAGTTTGTATATCAGATTTTTATCGGTGATATTTGATGAAAACATTTTTTCAGCCTACTGTTTGTCTTCTAAAGATTTTAATGTTATGGGGCAGCTAGGTGGCACAGAGGAGAGAGCTCTGGCCTTGGAGTCAGGAGGACCTGAGATCAAATGTAGCCTCAGACACTTGACACTTACTAGCTATGTAACCTTGGGCAGGTCATTTAACCCCGATTGCCTCACAAAAGAAAAAAAAAAGATTTTTAATGTTACGTAATTGAAATTGTGGTTTATGTATAAAAAATTATCCCTTCAGTATTTTTTTTTTTGTATAGGAAAAAGTCATTAAATTAGTTTGTAGTTTTTTTTATTATATTGAATTAGTCCAACCATGATAGTTAATACTGTTGCAGTTTGTCTCCCTTTATTTGTCCAAAGCAGGAGTTTTTTAACTGGAGTTCCACAGACTCCAAAGGGGTCCACAGATAGGTTTTAAGGGGTCCATGGACTTGATGGGGAAAATTGCATCTATATTTCAGTATTGTTGATTTCTTTTGTAATCTTGTATATTCTATTTCATCCATTTAAAAACACCATTCTGAAAAGAGTTCCATAAACTTTTCCATATAGCCAAAGGTGACCATGTCAGGAAAAAAAAAAAGATTGAGAACTCCAACTCTAAAGAGTGTTTCATAGGTGTATTTCTCTAAAATTTGCATCTATCTTGGTAGGTTAAAGTCTGGATATTTAATGCATTTTGTAGTTATTTTGAGGGGAATTTCTCTTCTTGTTTTCAGTTTGTACTCTATAGAAATGATGAGTTTTATGGGTTTGTTTTGTATCTTGCTACCTTGCTGGAGTTTTTAATTACCTGTTTGTTTCTTTGAAACCTCTATGGTTTTCTATTTTCACCATCATGACATCTTCCAATAGGGATGGTTTTGTCTCTTTTTTTGCCAATATTTATACGTGTGATTTTGTCCTCATTGCTATAAGTAATATTTCTTCAAATCGGTTAGGGACATCCTTGCTTAATGACTTTTTGTACTGCAAAAGCTTCTGGATTTTCTCCATTATACGAAAGGCTGTCTTTTAGATTTAAATACCTGCTTCTGGTCGTATTAAAAAGGGCCCTGCCCTGCCTGTGCTTTTTAGCATTTTTAACATAAATGAATACTGTATTTTGACCAAAGTTTTCAGCATTTATTGAAACAGTTGTAATTTTTGTTCTTTTTGTTTATATGATTAATTCATTCACTTAGTATAATGTCTGTCACATAGTGAAGGCAAAGAGGTGGCACAGTGGATAGAATGCCAGCCCTGGTGTCAGGCAGATCTGAATTCAAATACTGCTGTGTGATCCTGATTCTGAAAAGAAGGAAGAGGTACAGGGGTGAGACTTGATGTAAGCCTGTGCTGTGTCATCTCTATGCAGAGAATTCTCAGATCAGTTTGTTGCTGTAGGCAGGTAGGCTGGGAGGTGGCAGAGGGGTCTGAAAGAGTTCAGTGAGCATCAGTAGCTGGGTTGTTTTCTTTTTAAACCTTCTTTTGGCTTCTGCCATCCTAGCCCACAGAAACAGCTGAAGTTGTTTATCTGCAGTGAATAATTTCTTTTTTTGGAGAGGTTGGAGAAGTTATAGGAATCAGAGTAAACTTCTAGTCCTCCATCTTGTGGCTCGTGTGACCAAAAGTCCAGGCTTACTAATGCAAATGGAGGTTGAGGAGAGGAGATCCAGAGCATGTGCTACATATATTTTCTCTTAGAGGCAATAGGGTCTGACATCAAATGGGTACTTAAAGATAATCCCTTTGACAGCTGGAGGATGAATTGGAATTGGGGGAGACTTGAGGTAGGAACAGCAGTTAGGAGGTCATTGAAATAGATAAGAGGTGGTGAGGCCCTGAACTAAGGTAGTAGCTGTGGGTAGAGAGTAGAAGTTGTTTGCAAAAGATGCTGTCGAGGTGGAAGTGGTAAGATCTGTTACCTCCTTGATGTGTGAGGATGAGTGAGTAAAGAGTTGAGGGTAATTCTAAAGTTATGAACCTGAGATACTGGAAAAATGGTAGTGCCTTGGACAGAAAGAAATAAAAGTTTGGAAGGAGGAATGGGTTTTGCGTGGAGGGAAAGGGAATGAGTTCTGTTTTAGATATGCTGATAAAGTCAAGATAGAGTTTACATATCCACAAGCTTCTTTACTAAGCCAAGCACAGGAAGCTTGTTCAGGCCAAATGAAAGATGCCACATACACAGGTCTGTTTGCTCAGGTTTGACTTCCCTTCTCATATACCTAAGCCTATTAACAAAGGTTAACAGGTTGGCAGACTAGTTTAGGAAAGGTCAGGATAACAGCAGACCTTACATCAGAAGTTCTTAACTTGTAATCTCTATGGATAGATTTAAGGGCATTTTTGAACTTGTGTGGGAAAAATCATGTTTATTTCCACATGTTTGATTTCCTTTGTGATCCTATGTATTTTATTTTGTGTATTTAAAAGTATTTTGAGACAGGGCCAATAGACTTCTCCACACTGTCAAGGGGATCCATGACACAAAAACGGCTGAGAACCTCTCTCTTAGATAATCTTCAACTTCTCTCTGATCTTTCACATCCATTTTAGTCTCCAAGTCTTTTCTTTTCTGCCACTATATTATCTGAAGTTGACGTTTTCTCTTCCATTCCCACTACCTCTGTCGTAGGCTGTCATTACCTTTGATATGAATTACTGTGGTTGCCTCCTAACTTCAGTCTCTGCTACTTGTAGCCTATGCTGAACATTACTATCAGATTCTTCTTTGACATAACTTTGACATAGCTTTGAACATGTTATTCGTTGTGCTCAGAAACCCTCAGTGGATCTCCATTGCCAACAGAATCGATTGCAGGCTCTTTAGCCTGGCATTCAAGGCCTTCTACAATCTGGCACCAACCTATATTTCCCATTTTTCACCTTTCTACTGATGATTTTATGACTCTGAAATGTCCATCTTCAGCTCTCACCTCTCATCTGCAGTCTATTACCATATTTCTAAGTTCTCCAAAAACATCTACATTGAGATGTCTCACTATGAACTGAAATTGAATTCATTTCCTCAACAAGGCATTTCCCTTTTCCAAATTTATCTTTTCCTTTGGTCTTCTTTCAGGCTAGAAACTTTGGAATCATCTTTGACTTTATACTTTCTGTTCCCTATGTCTAATTTGTTACCATTAAATTCAGTTCAATTGAACAAGCATTTATTAAGTGTTTACTGTTTGCCAGGCATTATGTTTGGTGCTTGGGATACAATGACCAAAAGAAAACCAACCTATGCCCTTCCAATTCCTTAAGCTGTACTAGGATGGATGGAATGGCATGGGCTGGTTTTCTTTTTGTCTTTATATCTCAAGCACCAGGAATGGTACAATAATACCTTGTGTATACTCACATTTATATATGTGTGTAAATGAGTATAGTATAAAGAAAATGTTTCTCAAATTTTCTGCTTCTTTACCACTGCTTTTATATTCTCATCACCACTACCTCAGTCCTGACTTTCATCATCTCATTCCTGGCCAACTATTCTAGTCATGCAGTTGATTCTTTTTTTTTTTTTCAGCCAAAGACAAGGTTTATTAGAACATCCTCCATATTGGCCAGACTCTTAAGGAATCTGAACATTAGTGAGCTATTAGCTAGATTATAAGAATCTGAGCCCATGCTGTTGATTCTTATGACCTCAGTCTTGTCCCTTCCCTGTTCCATTCACTCCATTCTACCCACTACTTTGCTGATTCAAAATATTTTCATCCCAACACTCCTCTGCTGAAAACTATGGTCTATAACATCAAATCCAGATTTCTCTGCCTGGCTCTCATTTGACCTACCTCAAGTACTCCACATTTTAAAAATTATTGTATAGTATAGACTGTGCACTCCTGTGAGACCACAAAGTCAGAATCACGGAATATCAGGTTTATAAGGGCTTTCTCCAACTGTTCCAGCTCATATTGGCCCCTTTCTGAATTTCTGTTGTATTTATAACCAGCATCTCTCATTCAGATATTAAGATCATAATTATCTCCGTGATGGATGCATGAGTTGAAATGACTTTTTAATAACTGTTTGAGTATCACTGTTAAGTATAAAACCAGGAGATGTATGCAGATAAAGGAGTTTGCCAGCGCCATAGAAGATATCATGTGCAGAGGACAAATGGAAGACATGTTCCTTATAGATGAAGATAATGTTGTTGTTGCTTATCTTTGTTGATGCAATTGGCCTGGTTGCATTAAGCCTCAGAATAGTGATCTCAATTAAATACAGACATTCAGAAAAGCTGGGTCTAGTAATCCGTATAGGAAAATTTGCCCAGATTATGAGATGCAGTCGTACTAGCAACTTATTGAGTTCTTCAGTATGTTTGTATTAGACAAGCCCTACCTATAGATGCTGACCTGGACTCAGAAATAAAAAATGGGAGTAGATTGTCTTTGATTGCATCTAGGGAAATGGAACAGAGTTTTCAGTGATTCCAAATGATTCCCCTGCTGCATTAGCCCACCTTTTTAATATAATTATTGTCCTACAGATGGCAGTGAATCATGGAATATCACAATTTCAGAAGAAACCAAAATCATATGTGACTCAAAGAACAAAGGAATAAGTGTGTAATGCATATGGCAGGGCTGCAGAATATCAACAGTACTAACTTCATCTGATAACTGAGATGAAAGAAATCATCAAGGATGTGTAGGACCATGAAAGAAAGTGGGCCAGTCACGTAGAAAAAAAAAAAAAACAAGTGATAATAGCTAAGGATGAGAAAATGGGTATGAATTACTGCTATCTATACTGAGTAACCATATTAGAAAGATAAGGGATCTTTCTAAGTCAGTATCATGCTGTCAACTTCACTACTTAATCACCATGAAAGTTCTTTTATATGTAGTGCAATAGGAGTCTTCTCATGATAGAATAATGGAATGGCAGAGAGATCTCCTAGTCCAGCTTCTTGTTTAATAGGTGAGGAAACTCAGGTCCAGAGAGGCACACTGAATTGTACACATGCCAGTTAATCGATTTGAATCTTAACTGGTGGACACCCAGGAGCTCCTATTGGAGTTCCTGTTGGGCTCCTTTTGCAGTTACTTATATTAGCTTTGTTTCTCAAACTAGATTTCAAGCACCTTGTGCACAAGGATGATACCCTATATAAACATTTCTCCAAGAGGTCAGGTATTAAGAACAGATACAATATAGTATTATTAACCTTAGGATCAAACTGAGGTTGTTTCATTATTTGGTGCTGATGAACAACAATACTAACTGGATCCCTTTTGATAATCTGGACATTGCTGAATCAGAGTATTCAGGATTAAAAGTTCACTTATGTTTAAGTTATTTATGAATGAATGAATGAATGGTGAATGAAAAAGCATTTATTAAGGGCTTACTGTGTCCCAAGCCCTAGGGATACAATTACAAAAGCAGAGACAGTCTCTGACATCATGGAACTTAAGGGTTTTTTTGGGAGGACAACACACATAGGATAATGGTGGCCAGTAAGGGACACTTTGGTAGAAAAAGTTACAAGTTTGGTGAGTGAGGTCATAGTGGAGTAGAACAACAGCAAAGTCAATTTGATTATTGTTTCAAACTGGAGCACAAGTGTAGGTGAATATAGGGGTGAGGAGAGGAAGGGGTTGGAAGGATACAAGCATAGCAGCAAGGTTTGCTGGGGAATAGGGAAGGAAGTGGAGCATGACTGGTGCCTGCCTGAAAGAGTAGGCCAAGCTAGGCACTCACCAGTTTAGATGGCAGGGTCCAAGGTGAAATTTCTAGTTATGAAAGAGGTAGAACTTCCAGGACATGGCCTTTGGTTCCAGCTTAGAGGTGGTTGGGGAAGTTGTGCTTGAATTCCTCCCTCCAGGGTAGACTAATGGAGTTTAAAATAGATTTCACGTGCCTATACATACTCCAACCAATAATTGCTAATCATAAATCAATAGATTTCTTATACAAAGTAATTAAGCTTCCAAAGAGACTTCTGTTTATTACGCAAATTGATTTTTCACAAGCCTATGAACTCAAGAAACAAATCAATATGTTTAAGAAATTAGTTTAATGAAGACACAAAATAGTCTATTATTTAGCTCAGTCAATAATATTAGAAGATGTCAGTATGCAAAATAGTAAAAATTTGAGTTTTCAACTGGTCACATTCTCGTAGAATCATAGAAACTCAGAGTTGGAAAGATCAGAATCCCAGAGCTGATATCTCCAGTTCCTTCAATTGATCCCCAACTTTAAAGTATTCCACAATCTGGATCCCTATTGCCTTTCTAGGTATTATTCCCCTTAATGCATCGAATATCCTAGCCAAAGGGGACTACTAGCCGATTCCCCACACTCAAGCCTTCCACTTCCTCTCTAATTGTTCCCTATGTCAATAACGAACTCCTTCCTCACTTCAACCTCTTATTAGTTGTGTGACCGTGGGCAAGTCACTTAACCCTGTTAGCCTCAGTTTCTTCATCTGTAAAATGAGCTGAAAAAGGAAATGGCAAGCCACTCCAGTGTCATTGCCAAGAAAACCCCAGTTGCTACCTCCTGTGTGAGACTTTCATGATATCCCTAACTGTTAGTGTTCTCCCTCCACCCTTGATGTTTCATTTTATTTACCTAGTATATTCTTTGATTTGAGGGTATGTCTTACATCCTCCTACTAGAATGTAAGTTCCTCGTGCTCTCCTTTCTGATTTTTCTGTGTATCCCTAGTTTTAAGAGCATGAAATTCCACAAAGTTCTAATTTGACATTTCATCATGGTATAGAGGGGACTCTGGGTTCTTGAAGACTATGTCAGTAGAGCATAGGCTCTGGGAACTTCTAACATGCTGAAATGACTTTAAGTATAAGTCCAGAAAAACTTATCAACAGTATACAGGCCATTTAATATGAATTCTTTAATTATAGTGTAATCCAAGACCCAAAGCTCGTTGGTAGGGGGCTGTCTTTTCATTGGTGGAGATCAATGCCCTATGCTTGTGTGAAGGGCAGGGTAGAATTGACAAGAGTGGGAGAAAAGAGAGATCTGAATCGTTTTAGGGACAAAAAGTCTCTGGGAAGAAGATGACATGTAGAGTTTTGATCATGTCCTCATTTTCAGGAAATTTTTCCCTTTGGGTGAGATCTGGCACACACACACACACACACACACACACACACACACACACACACACAGTTTCTCTCTCTCTTTTGAGCTGGAATTTCTTGCTCTTTTTGGGAGAGTTTCTTAAATCTGTTATCTGGCATATAATCTCATATGCATACTTTCTCTGATTTCTCTTTGCTATTGACTTGAAAAAATGGTTTTCTTTGTTGTTTGCTATATATGATCATTGTGGAACTTGAATCTGGTGGGAACAGCATCAAGCTTTGGATATATAGCTTGGGTCCTTCCTTTCCCCCCTTTAAAAATAGCACTCATGGGGGCAGCGAGGTGGCGCAGTGGATAGAGCACCAGCCCTGAAGTTAGGAGGACCTGAGTTCAAATACGGCCTCAGACCAAATACTAGACACTTACTAGCTGTGTGACCCTGGGCAAGTCACTTAACCCCAATTGCCTAAAAATTAAAAAAACAAAATTAAAAATAGCACTTAGCAGTTTAGCTTGAACCCGAAAATTACAGCTAGGTGGCACAGTAGATAGAACACTGAGCCTGGAGTCAGGAAGACCTGAGTTCAAATTCAGCCTCAGACACTTATTAGTTGTGTGACCGTGGGCAAGTCACTTAACCCTGTTAGCCTCAGTTTCCTAATCTGTAAAATGAGCTGAAGAAGGAAATGGCAAACCACTCCAGTGTCATTGCCAAGAAAACCCCAAATGGGGTCACAAACAGTTGGATGTGACTGAAAACAACTAAACATTACTAAAGATTACATCTCCTAGACTAATAGTATTTAGTGGAGCAGTTAGATATAATTCAATCCTAATATTCCCTCTCTGAAGAGAGCAGAGCATCCAGACTCCTGCTTCCTCTCCTGGCAGGAATTAAAGGGCCCTTGGAGAAGGGTGGGAGGAAGACATGCTGTAAATGAGCCACCCGTGACACCCTATGCTACAGTAGCAATACATGAAGCAATGAGCAATTTAAAACAGCTTCAGTCCTGTGTGGCCACTTTCTTCTTCTTTAGTGACTGTGGCAAGAATAATAGAAAGTGGGGCAGAGGGTGCTAAGAAATACTTTGTTTTTAGGTCGATGAGAACTTTTACTTGTCTGTTGGTATTATAAATGTAAGCTCTCTATCAGTTTAATGGTGAGTGGCTAGACTGCTAGGGGAACTGAATCATATCTTGACATTCTTGCTAGGAAAAAATGAAAAGAAAGAGGTTATAACGAAATCAAACAGAATCACAGGTATTCCTTGGAGAGGTGAAGAAAGGAGTTGATAGAACTATTTGCATCATACTCCCAAAGGCAGCAAGAAACATTATTCTATAGGACATTTGGCCATTTCATACTGGGCTACTTATAATATGTGTTTGTAAAAGGATCATCATGAAAACAATTATATCCTGTGCACCAATATAAATGAATTATGGTAACAGCTAATAAGGAGCTTGAATTCTGATAGGGAGGAAAACACATACATGCATACATAAAAGCTATAAAGAATAGATTGAAGGCAACTGAGGTTACCATCAATGGGCAGGTAGGTGGTACAGTAGATAAAGTCCTGGTCCTAGAGTCAGGAAGACTCAGCTTCCTGAGCTCAATCCAGCCTCGGTTACTTACTAGCTGTCTGACCCTGGCTGGGCAAGTCACTTCACTCTGTTTGCCACAGTTTCTTCTTCTGTAAAATGAGCTGGAGAAGGAAATGGCAAACCCCTCCATTATCTCAGTGTCTTTGTCAAGAAAACCCCAAATGGAGTCACAGAGAGTCAGACACGACTGAACAACAACAACAAACCTTAGTTGGGAAAGGCCTGCTGTAGAAAGTGGAATTTGAGCTGAGTCTTGAAGAAAGACAGTAGGGAAATTTTATGAAGATCTCAGTAAGACCTACCAAATTAAATCTTTGATATTCAGTGATTGTTTTTTGAAACATTTTTTCTTATGACTCACCTTTTTCTTTATTTGTACAAAATAATAGAAAATGATACCCTGGCTGAAAAAGGTGTGCTTTAAGCAGAGCCTTTTGTCCTGAAGCAGCTGTTTTGAATTCTCGGGATTAGTAGCCTTAGCCTTCAAGGCCTTAGCACTAGAAACTTTTGAGTTTGATTGCCCTAGGGGTGATGGGCTTGGATTTGTAATCATCGGTCTTGAGAGTCTCTCCTGGGAGCCTTGGAATCATGAGACTTTAGTGACCTTAGAGGCAGACTCAGCAACCTTGGCTTTGGACTTGATGACTTTGGATCAGATTTGGTGACCTTGATATCACACACATTTAGTGATATTGGGGTCAGTAGGTTTCTGTTCAGTGGGCTTCACAACCTCATGGTCAGTGGTTCTGGCAACTTTAGAGTCTGGGTTGGTGAACTTGAGACCTGGAGATTTAGTGCCAGCTTTAGGGCCTTGTAATTTGGTAGCTGTCTTGGGGCCTTCAGGTCTGTGGACTTGGTGATCTTGGGCCTGAGGAACTTACACTTGGGGACCTTAGTATCTTGATGGGATGGCCTCTGCTTGTGCATTTATAACTATGGCATTGTTGGCCTGTACCTTCTTCATTCCCTTCTTGACATATTTCTTAGCAAAGTGCATATTTCACAGAAACTTAGGGTCAACCCCTTTCAGAAAGTCACGTCTCTGTAACCTGGGTTTTTTGATGCCATTTCTGGGGTGTTTGTGGGATCAATTACTGGTCATATGGTTCCTAGATTTGGCCATGTGTACACTGTGCTAGTGATATTCACTGATTTCAGTGCAAAGGTGAGGGCAGGTGAGGATGGTGACAAATATATAGGAAAATGTGGGTCAGAAAAAAGGAATAAGAGAGACCAAAGACATGTAACTTACATTGAAACAGCATGCCTTTAAATCATAAACTCCTTCTTCAAGAAAATAATTGTTCATCCTACATAACTGATAACGATAATTCTTCTATGTCACCATTCTCGTCCTAGTGTTCTGGAACAATTCAATAATAGTTTTTTTTTTAATTGGGTATAAAATCCAAACTGTCGTCATTTGGATTGAGCAGCATCTGCTCAAGATTGCCAATGGAGTTCTTTGGTTAGATTGTGAAACTACTGGCTGAACTGCTACTGAGTCTTATAGATGACTACTGAGATGCATTAATAGGTCCTTGCCCAGGGTAGTCTTTTGGTGCTGTCATCAGAATGATGTGCTAAAAGGACCTTGGCTTAGACCTCTTGCTGAAGTTCTTATGCCTTTTAAGTCCCATTACCAAGTGGCCACCACTCTGTAGGTAGTATAGTGGATAGAATGCTAGACTTGGAATTAGGAAGACCTAAGTTCAAATCCTGGCACATACTTACTAGTGGTGTGATACTAGTCAAGTCACTTACCCTATCAGTGTTTCAGTTTCTTCATCTGTACCATAGGGATAACAATAGCACCTTCCTCACAGAATTGTTGTGAGAATGAAGTGAGATAATATATGTAAAGTGTTTAAAGTGCTATATAAATGTTAGCTCTTGTCACTACATTTTTTGCTATATTGTGTAATAAATTCAGATTAAAATCTTGTTCAAAACTTAAAAAAAATTAGTCGGCAGTGGATATGGCAAGCAATAAATAACATCAGAAAATCTCAATTATATTTTAATTATATTTTAACTAACAGGAAAGGCTCGTCATTGATATGGAAGTCATAGGTACCTAGCACTGTGCCTGGTACATAGTAGGCATTTAAGAAATTCTTGTTGATTGATCCTTGAATCAGCTGTGCACAATCAAATCACTTACTTGGCAGAGTAAAGATCAGAATTAGTAACAAGTTAGAAGAAATCAACCAACCAGCAAGCATTTATTAAGGGCCTCCTCTGGGCCAGGCATTGAGCTGGGTTCTGGGGCTAAAAACAAAACCAAAAAAAAAATCCACAGTCCTTTATTTGGGGACAGTCACTTATTTGGAGAGACCACCATAGATTTAATTCTGCTAATTAGTTTGGAGACTCATTTGGAGGAGACAACATGTACATATATAAACATATATAGAAAACTTATGTGTGTGTGACACACACACACACACAGAACAAATTAGTTATGCAAGGTGGTGAAATACAAGGTACTTAGGAAGGGGGAACTAGGGGTTGGAGACTCAAGAAAGGCTTTATGTAGGTAGGTAATGGTGCTTGAGTTTGAATCTTGAAGGAAACTAATGATATTTCATGGTGGAGTTAATGAGGGGAATATGTTCCAGGTGTGGGAATCTAACCAGTTTCCAAAGCGTTGAGATGGGAGATGGAGTGCTCTTTGTGAAGACTAGAGAAAAAGTAAGCTTATCTGGATAGTATAAAATGAGGTAGTGGGGGTAAAGGTAAGTGGGGGCCAGGTTGTAAAGAGAGGTAAAGGGTATGCTAGAAGGTGTGGGGACCATGGAACACTTCATTTAGAAGGTGGGGCCTAAGCCAAGTCTGGAAAGAAACCTGGAATTCTAAGAAGCAGAGATGAGGTGAGAGTATATGCTGGGGAGGGGGCAGGGGGGTGGGAAGTGGAACACAGACATTGCGTTTTGGTCTTCAGGTTTTTTTGGACTTTTTCTGTTCCTCTACACATACCGTTTCAGACGTGAGTGTGTTTTGCTTATATAGATTACATGTTATTTTAAAGTTACTGCTTTTTGCTTCTCTCCTTCTAGATTGTTCTTTATATTTGTTCATTATATTTGTATTCCCAGTCGTTTGTTCTCTCTTTTATTTCTTTGGAGAGACTTACCACCATAGATTCAATTCTGCTTAGTTTTGAGGTGTAGGCCATAAATTCTGCTATTTATTCTCCTCTGACTTCTTTAAGGATTCTCATTTTACTCTTGAACCATTCTGGAACATCCAGCTGTAGTTCCACAGCCTCTTGGCAATTCTGTGTTTCATCAAGTATTGGTTTAATTTCCTTTGTCTTGCAATATTTGTATGGAGTATTTATGTGTGTAATTTATGGATACTGTGGCAGTTCTCTTCCTTTCTAATTTTAGTATATTACTTTTTGATTTATCTGCTTGTGCTCTAGGTTTTTAGCTGGACTTTCTTCCTCCTGAGATATTTGGTGGTTTTAGTGGGGATCCATTTCTCTGCTTTCTTTAATTTCTTGGCTGGGCTGTATACATCAGCCATATTTTATAACTTTAGTTTATAGAAACTTTAAGTATTCTAATTTTGCTATCTTTTGATTTTCCTCTAATATTTTTCTTTAAGATCATAGGATCATGAATCTAGAGTAGGACGGGACCTCTGAGGTCATATAGGTCAAATCCTTCATTTTACAGATGAAGAAACTGAGGTAGAGGGAGGTTTAGTGACTTAACTGAGGTCACTCATGTCCATCCTCATATTTCCTTTCATTCTTTATTAAATGCACTGACCAATGATGATTCCAAAGGACAAATGGTGGAGCATGCCACCTACCTCCTGACAGAGAAGTTATTGACTCAAGTTGCAGACCCTGCTAATGTGAGAATTCTATTTGGTTTGATTATGTATTTGTCACAAAGATTTTATTTTTCTTTTTTTCATGTTGGGAGGGATGCCAAAAAAGAAAGAAAAACAAAAGAAAAAATATTAATGGAAGATTATTTTTAAATTGAAGAAAGAAAATAGAAAGAACACCAAAAGGAATTACAAACAAGAGAGCTTTGAAAGTTCCATTTTGAATTCATAAGATACTTTAAAAATAGTGGTATACATAAAAAGATGCTAGTTTTATGTGCACTCCTTTTTTGTGTTCTGTTGTATATGTGGAAATGCTTATTTTATTTGGTCTTTAAGCTCAGAATTAAAAAAAAGACATTAAAAAGTTCTTCTTTGAAGTCCTAAATTACTCTTTGAGTTCCAAAACAAATAATCAAATAAATTGGCAAAAGGGGACAGAATCTTATCCTAAACACTTAGCCTTTTGTACAGTAGAATCATATCAATTTACAAATATCAGCTAAGCAGAGGAAATCCTTTAGTTTTATGTCCCCTTCCAGGCTTGCCCTAAATTCTACCACCTTTTGCCCTATTTTCCTAATTTTTTCTTTCTTTTGTATTCTTTTTTTTTTTTTTTTACTGTAATTGAAGTTGGTGTGAATACAGTTCTGGTTCTTAAGATTTCAGACCAACAACTCATGTGGTCCTTCCATATTTCCTTTTATCCTTCATAATTTATCATTTTATGACTCTATAATGTTCCATTATATTAATATACCTTAATTATTCTGCCATTCTCCAATTGTTGGACTTATAGGTTGTTTCTGAAATGTTTGTTGCTACAAAACATTTATGAAGGCTGTTGGACTTACAGGTCCTTTTGGGAAAATTTTCGTTAATTTATTTTGTTTTTTTCATCACCTTTGTTTACAAGTATATCAAATATGTTAAATATATTAAGGCATAAAAGTGTACTAAGACTTTTAGGCGACCCTTTATATCCTTACTTCTCTCTTACTCATACACTCACCTTTAACAAAATGGAAAGAACTGTTTACCCCAAACATCTAATACTTCAACTAATTCTAACAGTATATATGATCTGCATCCATAGTCACCCGTTGCTGAAAAGAATGGAGGGAGATGCATTTTCTCAGCCCCTTTTTTGGTGCCAAACTTAATGATTAAAATTACATAGCATTCATTTGTTTTCATTTATTCACTTAGGGCAGCTGGGTGGCACAATGGATAGAGGTGCCAGGTCTGAAATCAGGAAGACTCATCTTCCTGAGTTCAAATCTGGCCTCAGATATTTCCTAGCTGTGTGACCCTAGGTAAGCACTTATCCCTGTTTGCCTCAGTTTCCTGATACATAAAATGAACTGGAGAAGGAAATGGCAAGCCAGTCCAGTATCTTTGCCAAGAACACCGCAAATGGGGTCATGAAGAGTTGGATGCATGTGACACAACTGAATAATCATCATCTGCTTTGTTTTTCTGGTCTGCTTTAGTTCAATTTCCACCAGTTCATATACAATGGGAGTCTGGTCAATGAGGGCCCAGACCTTAGAGCACAAGTCTTGCTCCCTGCCTGGTTTTAATTTGACACATGCAACTTTGGGGAACCAATTTATGACTATGAGTGACTGAAGGACTGATGCCATGTGTTGGGTAGGAGTTTTCTAAATGGCTTCAAAGTGAGAAGGACCTAAGGACAGATCCAGAACTGAGTTCACATACAAAAGCATCAATATGTTCCTCAGCCCTTTTTACACTTTTCCTACCTTGCAGCAATCTAAGCAAAAATTGCATTGAACTTCCATATGGGGGAAGGGCAGAGCACCTCTGTTTCTTTGTTCCCTTGGGTTTATCCTTATCTGATCTTAGGTTAATGACTATCCAGAGAATGAATACACCTTATGAGCTTCAAAAGGCTAGAAGAGCCATCAGAGGTCAGTGGCAGAGGATTCTGGTTGCTGGAATAGCCAGCTCCACTGAGGAGCCAGCCCAGAAAAGCAACTTACTTGACCCAGCCTAGCAGTGCATCAGCCTGGCAGCTGAGACATCATGTTCTGCAAGCAATGCATTGATGTTAAAGGAATCAGCTGTGCCTCATCGGAATTGAGCTGGATGGAGACTCAAAAAATGGAGAAGAGGAATCCTAAGTCAGGAGGTAACCCTTAGCTACCTGTGTTGCCTCCATGTGTACTTCAGTACGTTTCTGCTTCAAGCTTGAACTACTCTCACCGTGGACCAGTTGAATGGAGAAAGGAGAGTGGGCCTTGTGTTGAGGGTGGGGCATGTTTTATACCAAGTTAAGTTAATTCAAGTCAACGAGCATTTATTAGCTAATTACTGTGTGCTAGGCACTGTGCTAACCACCATGGATATAAATACAAGCAAAAAGAAACACAGCATATGCCCTCAAGGATCTTGCATTCTGACGGGGAAGACAATGCACAAAAAGGAGCTGAAAGGCTTCAGGGGAGGGGAATAAAGGTACCTGGCATGGGGGCATGATTTTTAAGTCCAGAAAGTCACCTGTATGGTCAGGAGGGGAATGAAGCTAGGCCATCCTAGACCTCCTCACAAAATGGAGGCTTCGAGAGGAACTTACTAATGGGAAGAGTGGGGCAGGAGTAAGCAGGGCGCTGAGATGGTAGGATGCTCCAGAGTGAGGAGACGCCAGGTGCTGAGGGAAATTCCAGAATGAGAGAGTGGCAGAGGCATGATTTTGAAATCCAGAAGATCAGGAACAGAACCAGGAGGGAGAAAAGGGGGAAGAGAGAGTCAGGAGTAGAACCAGGAGAGGAATGAGGAAGTAGAGTATGGATAACTTGGACATACCCTCAAAATGGAAGTTCTGAGAGAAACTTGCCAATAGGAAGAGGAGACTACAGGGTAGATGAGTCTTCCAGGGTGAGAAGGCTGCTTGGACCTGGTGAAGATGTCTGGACAGTCAGGAATGGAGCTAGAAAAGGAATGGAAGAAAGGACAGTATAGTGATCCAAACACTTGACATTTCAGCCCACTCTCTCCAGGGGCCAAGTGTTTGCAAAGGGAAAAGTATACCTATTAGTTTGGGTGTATGCTTTTGTACTTTAGTCCTTGATATGCCTTCTCAGTAAATATCCCTTTGCAATACCTGATTAATAGTGACTGGTTGAATGATACTGGGGAAATGTTACTGGTTAATTGATATTGGAGTGTACAGTGACTGGAGGCTCTTAAGTTATAGTACTAGCAAGTGCCGGACCTCAATGACTTGTGTGGACCCAACCTACCAAGTTAAATGGGAGTTGGGAGAGTGAGCCCACTCTGGACTCTTCACATTCATCATTTCTTAAGGTGCAGTAAGATTCTATTATATACATGTAACACAATTTGTTTAGCCATTCTCCAGTTGATGGAGAACATTTTTCCAGTTTTTTCTACCATAAAAATTGTTGCCATAAATATTTTGTTTGTATGTAGACTTTTCTTCCTGTCTTTGACCTCCTCGGGTATATGGCAAGTAATGATATTTCTGGATCAAAGGTTATGGACATATTAATCACTTCCTTAGCATAATTAATACAATAACTAATTCTTTAGTGTAATTTGTATGACTTAGAGTTTATTTCTATTAAATTTCATCTTAATTGGTTTTATCATTCTGGCCTATGAAAGACATGTGGTCTGCTCCCAGGTAGATTTTATCTTGATGATGATTCCTCTATTCCTTTCAGTTCCGCTCCCAACCTTCCCTTTATGGGCAGAGTAGCAGTCTCTAATGACCAGCTATGCTTCTTCAGCCATGCTTCTAAGTTATCAGATTCAGAAAATCATGTAAACATCACCAATTTTGCTCCACTTAGAACACAAGCCAGGCTACACCAAAGGGATACCTCTTCACCTAAGGATCATGTGTTCTTTAGTGAGTTAGGCAGAGAAGAATCTTGTGATCGGACAACTCTTTGTAAAAAACTATATACCTTTCATAAACTGAGATCGCTTTGCTGCTTACATAAAAAATCTAGATTTATATTCTCCAACAATATAAGATTCAAGGAAATATATGTTATCTAGTATACTTCTCCAGCACTACATCATTAAAAAAGTTTATTTCTATGCATCTCCAGAAAATACAACTTGATTTACCAGCAATTCACCTTTCTTTACATTTCTAATTATCCAAACAATTTTATAGCCTGTTTTCTAAACTCATAAATTATATAATTTCATATTTCTGGAAATATTTCTGCTTGGGTATTATATAACATTTATCTCTCCTAGGTATATTAGAAATTTTTAACTACTTCTAATGATTTCCTTACTACATCTTCCATTTCAATGATATTTTTAGTATTAGTAAATTTGCAGTTAAATAATTTTTCCCCTATAACTGGCATCATGCATGCAGAATATATAACTGCTTAGAACTGCCTTGAAGGCTCTCCAAAGACGATGATACCAAATGGGAATTTACTTCAAAGTGGAATTATATTGCCAGAAAGAGAGATTGTATGAAGTTGTGAACTCTGAAGAGCAAAGCGTTAAATCTCCTTTCCTTTAAGTTCACTCTCTTTGCCTTCCAGTCTCATTGTCTAAGTACAAAATGAGCTGAAAAAAACTCTTGCATGAATAATTCCTACATGGAATTACAAAAATCAATTATCTCTATCTGCAAAAGAAGTCCTTCCAAGGAAATTGTGATGGAGGTTGTAGAGGTAGGTAATGATGATGAGAGCAATTAAGGCTCTGGAAGGAGAAAGAATACTGACTGAAAGACATGGAAGAAGCAAACAGAGCCAAAATAGAAGAGAAAAATCCTTTCTTGTACTTTGGAATATTTTACTTCCCTTTAGACGTATACTGTCCATAAAGAAGTTTTAAAAGGAGGAGCTGATAGCTTAGTATTTTCAGGCGCAATTAGAAATACATCTCAGTCATAAAAGATGACAGATGAGAACTTAAGAGTGTAATTACATTTTGTCTGTCCTAAGAAGTACAAATGTGTAGGGGCACCTTTCAGAATTTTTTCCCTATTTATTCACGGGCTGAAATTATAATTTGCTGTGATTCTGGAACTTACTCGACCAATTTAGTGCATTTACACTTGAAGCACTGCTAGGTCCATTACCATATGTTTGCCTTTCTTTGAAGCCCTAGCTCTTACCATAGTGCCTAGCACATAGTAAGCACTTAATAAATGCTTGATATTTGACTAAAATTATGTTATATTGTTTACACTTTTGCTGAAATATTATTTGTACAAATAAAATAACCTTTGGGGAAGTGCTGCTGTCAGAGATGGAGATGAAGGATTTCCTACAAGATTCCTATTACGTACAATGTACAGATAGACAAAAGAGCCCTGGACCTGCTTCACGCTCACCCCATGAAGCAGTTCTGGAGAGAAGAAGGCCAGGAATTCCCCACCAACTGCCCAGACAGAGCAGGCAAACCAGCCTAGCTGAAGCAGCAAGACACCCAGAGATAGAAAGGGGAGGTAGCTTGTACCAGCCCGTATCAAACTATCATCACCATCTCCCCTCAGGCCTTGATATAGAGAGGCCTAGACTCTGAACCCAAGGGCTTTTGAAATATCCATGCTTCCAGCCCAGGACTCACAGCTATCCTCCTGGGAAATGCAGCCTGGCCACTGCTCCTGCAGCCACTACAGCCACAGATACTAAAGACTGGAAAAGGAAAATTTTAAGTCCTTGGCAATGTCGAATGGTTCAACATCAGAACTGACATGATTTTACCAGTGGAAATAACATTAAAGATGAGGCATTATCATGTGTTTTGCAGCTGTACCTGAAGGACCATATGGGTTGTCTCTTCCGTTAAGATATGAACTCTTTGAGAGCGGGGACTGCCCAACTTTTCTATTTATGTCCCTGGTGCTTAAAACAGTGTTAAACACATAGTAAGCCCTTAATATTTTTTATTCATCATATTCACAGTTTCGCACATAGTAAATACTTAATAAATGCTTTATCCATTCATTCCTGTGGAGACTTGAAATATGTTCGTTTGAAACTTATTAACTTTTCAGTTTGTGGATATAAGTTCAAGAATGTCATTAAAAGGATAGTTGATTAACATCTAAAACGGAAAATGATGATTTCAAAGAGCCAGCATGATTTCCTTAATAACAGGTTGTGCCAGACTGATCTCATTTCCTTTTCTAAAAGAATTGCTAAACTAACAGGTAAGAGGAGAGTTGTGGATATAACTTTAGATATTAGTAAAGCTTTGATCATACGTCATACTGTTATTATTCAAAAGAAGAAGAGATGTAGTTTAGATCATAGTATAATATGCTAGATTGAGAATAGGTTGGAAGGTCACATTTTAAAAACAGTTGTTAAAGCTTCAGTGTTGGCAAAAAGTCAACAGTGGGTTAACCTAGGGATCAGTGCTTCTTCCTGTGCTTCAGGCAGCTAGGGAGTGCATTGGAGTGCTAGTCTTGGAGTCTCCAAGATCTGATTTCTAATCCTGCCTCAGATACTTAGTAACTGTAACCCTAGATAAGCCATTCTGAATCAGCTTAAATTTCCTTCTCTGTAAAATGGGGGTGATAGCAATACCACCTACCTCCCAGAATTATTCTGAGGGTTAAATGAGATGGTATATGTTAGTCAACAAATATTTATTAAACCTTAAGTACATTCTGTGAACTATGCTCAGTGTTAGGGTTACCAAAAAAGGCAAAAACATCAACCCTGCTCTCAAGGAGCTAACATTGTAGTGGGGAAGAGATTATTTCAATAACTATGTACATACTAAATACATAAAGTGTAATAGAAAGTAATTTTAGAGAGAAGGGACTAGCAGAGGAGGGAAATGGGAAAGGTCTTCTGCATAAGATAGATTGAAGCTGAGTCTCGAAGAAGCCAGAGAAGCTAAATTTCAGGGGTGAGGAGGGAGAACGTTCCATGCATAAGAGACAGTCAGCACAAAGACAAGAATTTAGAAGATGTGTCCTGGGTAAAGAGCTGCAAGCAGAGCAGTGTAGCTGGACTGTAGAATATCTAGAGGGAAATGAAGTATAAGGTTATGGAAAGGTAGAAAGGGGCCTGGTTGTCAAGGGCTTTGAATGCTGCACCAAGCAGTCTTAGTTTCTGCATTTGGACTTTGTTTATGGTTCAGATTCTGCTTCCTTCCATACTCTTGGGTAGTGTAATCAGGCCTTGCTTGGTCCTACATGAGGTTGCTAAGAACTCGGCCCAACCTTCTACAGGAATTACTGGGTTTTGGCTCGGTCTCCTATTGTCTTCACTGAAGTTTTTGCCTTGGAATCTTCTATTTTCATCTTGCTCACATTTGAATCTCGATTTATCTCTGCACCTTGCTACGAGCCTGGGAGTCTCCACCATGTGGTGTAGATGTAGCAGGCCGCCTAGGAGACTCTAAGTGCTCGATCTAGCCTTTTATCCTTCTGTGGCTGGGACATGGACTGGTTGAGTGCTGTGCTATTTAGGTTGGGGAGCTGGGATGCCTGGATGCTGGTTTGTCTCTATTTATTTGCTCTTATTTAAGTTTTACTACCAGGGTACTGAAAAGTGTGGGCTCTCAGCACCATGTTGGTTGGGTGCTGAGCACTGCACATTAGGTCTTGACTCTTGCTAGGCCTCTGGTGGCTTATCTAGGTACTGAGCTACCTGGGCACTGGTCTGGCCCTGTCTCCTAGCCCTTTTTTTGGCTTCTGTCTTCTTGGGTTTGTCTCCGCTCCTGCCATCTACAGTGTTCTGGCAGGTTTGTTTTTGTTGTGCAGTGCTAGACTGGGTGGAGTCGGTTATAGTTGTTTCTCTTGGTTTTTATTTATTGCCATTTCTTCTGGAGCATTCCTAAAGATTTTATGGGGTGTTTGTGGTGGATCTGAGCTACTCTAGCTCCTAACACTCTGCCACCTTCCCACCAATTAACTTCATAAGTCATAATAGCATTTAAGTTCAATGTCAGGAAAGGATATGGTCTAACACCAAACGGGTTCTGTGGCCTCTGTTCATTCTTAATAGCTTCCATATCTCCATGTGGACACAAACATAGCAGCAATGCCCATTACTCCTCAATATACAGGCTTGTTCTCTTCTAATGAACAGTTGTGCTCAAGGCCCAGGTATTTCGGAAAATATAGTCCTTTCCTACCTCAGCCATGCCTGGTACATTTGTTTATAAAGCTTAAGTCATAAAATGGAGAAGTCTATTTTTGCACCTTACTAATTGGAGCAACTTGAAATGGTCATAACTGAGACAGTAAATTAATGTAGAATGGCCACTGGTGGTGCTCACTAACTGAGGGAATCATAAAGCTCTCAGCACCATGAAAGTAAATTCAGCCGGACTCAGTGAAGCTTTCCATCTTATTTGAGTAATTGTACTATGCGTGTAAAATTGCCCTGAGTGCTTTTCCAGGTCATCTCCATTTTAGTTGTAAATAGTCTGCCAGTAAAAATTAATTGTAGCTGATTCTAGTTCTTGGCAATAACTTTCCGGTTTCTTGGTTTTACATTTAGCTTCACTGTCTCTTACCAGTCGTACATTTAGTTTTCCTTCGTTTTCAAGAAGTGGTCAATATAAAACCTTCTAAAATCTTCATGGCTAGATTTACATTTTTAATATGTCTCATCTGTAACTCGATCTCTCAGATGTTTTATCATTGCCTTTGTTACGTGCAGCAGACAAACACAGCTGACTGGAATACTTCTCCATTTCAGTTTTCCTCTACGGCAATAAAAATACTGTTGTCTCAAATATTTATGGATCATCAAATGCTTAATTATCAATACCTCTGAAAATATATTTATTTATGGTTGTTCTAGAAATGTTTATATAGTGGAACTTGTGTATTCACAGCTACTGGGGAAGGAGATTTCAATGACATATCTGTTTATGACCCCATTGTGAGCCACCTAAAACTTAATGATACAGTTCTGTGGAGATGTATAGCAAATCTGCCTAATAAATTAATGTGGAAATCTGTGGCATATTAATATATTAAGTAGCTTTCAATGTATTTCCTGATTTTCCCAAAGACTTATCCAGAAGGTCAGAATAGGACAACTTTGACTCTTTGGATTTTTTCTTTGGTAGTGAAGAATGTAAAAGGCTACTGTCTAAATTAGTGAAAAAGCACAGTTATGATATTCTGTAAGTTTTAGAGAGGCAATGTGGAATAAAGAATCTGTCAATCAATAAACATTTATTATTTGCTTGATTATGTGCCAAGGACTCTGCTAGGGCCTAAGAATACAAATACACATATGAAACAATCCCTGCCCCCAAGGAACTTATTTTCTATCAGGGGAGACAGCATATACATAAATAAATAATTACGTACAGTATAAATGCAATATATTTCTTCTCTTCTTCCTCTATACTATTTTAGTCATTTACTGTCTTGGGCCCTCTTTTCTTCTCCTTCTATACTTTTCACTTGGTGATTTCATAAGCTGCCATAAATTCAATTATTATTTCTATGAAGATGATTCTCAGATCTATTTATACAACCCTGACTTCTCTCTAGATCTCCCATCTCACATCTCCAACTGTATATTGGACATCCCAAACTGGATGTCTCATAGACATCTTAAATTCAGTATGTCTACAACTGAACTCATTATCATTTCTACAAACTCTCCCCATCTTCCAAAATTTTCCCATTACTATTGAGTGTACCACCATCTACTTAATCTCTCAGGCTCCCAACCTAGGCTTCCCCCTCAACTCCTCACACTATCTCACTCTCTTCATATCTGTTGGTAAGGCCTGTCATTATTGTTCACCCCTTCTCCTCTGACACTGCCATCACCCTGGTGCAGGCCCTCATCACCTCGTTCACTGACTACTGCAACAGTCTGCTGGTTGGTCTCCCTGCTTCAAGTCTCTCCCCACCCAAATTCGTTGTCTACTCAGCTGTCAAATTGATCTTTCTAAAATGCAGATCTTACCATGTCACTCTGCTGCTCAATAAACTCCAGTGGTTATCTATTATGTCCACAATCAAATATGAAAAAATCTTTTATTTGGCTTTAAAATCCTTCATAACCTGGCCTCTCCCTACCTTTCCAGTCTTAAAACTCACTCTTGTCTAAATAACCTGTGATCTAGTGACTCTGGTCTCCTTGCCATCCTCAAACAAGATACTCCAACTCTCCATTCCAGTTGTTTTCACTTCGTCCCCCGTGCCGAGGTATCACTCACTCCTCATCTCTGTCTGCTACCTTGTGTCCCTGGCTTTCTTCAGGTTTCAGCTAATGTTCGGTATTCTGCAAGAAGCTTTTCACACTGCTCCTTAATCTTCATGCTGGTTCTCTGAGATTACCTCCAGTTGATCCTGTATATTGCACGTTAATTCGTAGTTGGTTGGTTGAACGTGAGTTCCTTACTACCAGGGACTGTTTAATGACTTTCTTTCTATTCCCAGCACTCAGCACAGTTCCTGGAACATAGTAGGTGTTTAATATATGCTAGTACCTGACTAATGTAGAACAGATTCAAGAGATGAGAGACTTGAAACTGAGAAAGCAGTTAGAAGACTATTGGAATAGTTCAGGAGAAAGGTGATAAAAGTCTGAACTAGGGTGACAGCTGTGTGAGTAGAGAGAAAGGGATGGATACAAGAGATAATGTGAAGATAGAAACAATGGTCGGATGTGTTGTGGTAAAGAGTAAGAAATTGGGCCCAGTACTTAGCCTTGGAGTCAGGAGTGAACTGGGTTGGAATCTCAGCTGTGACATTTACTTATTCTATGATCATGGGCAAGGTATTTATTCGAATCTGAGTTTCTATATCTGTTAACTGGCAATGATGGTGGTGATGATGATTTCATCATAATCATAGTAAGATTATCTGCCTTAAAGGATTGTTAAAACAAAAGCCCTGTAAATTTTGAGGCACTGTATAATATTAGATATTAATACATGCTCCTAATAGTTTTAAATAACAATGGCTTGATATTTAAACAGACAAAGCCACAGATGTTCTCAAAGACAGAAGGGTATTCATAAAATAATAGATTTAGAGCTCACATCTAGTCCAACCCTTTGTGTTACAAATGAGGAAACTGAGGCTCAAAACGGTTAAATCCTTTTGCCCAAGGTCACACAAAGTTGGCATTAAAACTCGGGTACTGGATCTGAATCCAGTGACTGCTCTTTCCCTTGTCCTAAATAATATCCTAAATACCAAGCACTGATACGTTTAGATTAGTCTGCCACCAACTAGCTCTAAGACATTCTTTTTTCAAATAGCACATTAGCAAGATTCTCTTAATTGTTCAATTGGATGGCCCTTTCTCAGTCCTCAATTTTATTGATCTTTTGGTAGTTTTTGACATTTTGGAAAGCCCTCCCTTTTTCCCCAGATACTTGCCCTTTGACTTTTATGACTCTGCATTCTCCTTTCTATATGTTCGAACATTCCTTTGAAGTCTCCTTTCCTATATCTATGTCAATATCTCACAACTATCTTCAAGGCTTTGTCATGGACCATCTTCTCTTTTCTAATTATACTCTATACTTTACTGATCTCATTCTTCCCATATGTTCAGTTTATTATCTCTAAGAAAATTACTCCCAAATATAGACATAGATATGCGTGCATGTCTGTCGTCCATGACTAGAATGCTCTCCCTCTCCCTTACTGACTGCTGACTTCCCTGGCTTCCTTTAAGTCCTGAATAAAACCTCACCATATAGAGCAAGGCTTTCCCAACTGCTCCTAATTCCAGTGTCTTTTTAAATTATTTCCTATTTATCTTGCATATAGTTTGTACTTATGTGTTTGCTTATTTTCTTCCCCATTAGCATAGTGCCTGGAACATAGTATGTGCTTAATAAATGTTTATTGACTCATGTATACATATGTAGATATATACATACACACACATATGTTTATATGTGTATGTGCAGAATTGGTGTAAATAATTTAATCAGTCCCCTATCAGTTTATACTGCTGTGTGTAAAACAGATCTGCTTTCTGGGCAGGGTTGTTGAGGGAGAACCAAAAGACCTCTCCTACTGCCCAAACCTATGGAGGGCTTTATCAGGTCCTGCGTATCACATAAAATATGTTTTGTCACAGATGAAGCATAACATCATAAAATAATTTTTAATATGTCAGTGCAAATATCATTTTTACTTTTTAACTGATAATAGAGGATTAAACCTAATTTTCTTGAATTATGTTTATGAAATGCTACTCTTAGTATTAACTAGAAAATAGGATTTAGTTGAGCTCTAAAACCTATTTTCAAAATTACTTTTTCTTTACATTCCTATTGTGATCCTCAAATAAAATCAAAGTCTATCACTGATTGTGGCCTCTGTAATTTCTTATGAGTAAGTTTCTTCATCTCTGCCTCATTGACAGTATGGCCTGTCATTAGTTTACATCGTGACCTCTTCAAGTCGCTTCTTTGCCTCTTTTATTTTTGTGTATGAAATTGGTCTACCCACACTACTTACCTCAAAGCAAAGCTCTGAAGACCATATGAAATAATATCTATGAAAATAATTTGTAAACTCTAAACCATTTTATAAGTGAAAGTCATATTCAAATACTTGTTGAATTGATTTGAAAAGATTAAACTCATATTCTTTTCACGTTTTTCTCTTTTACTAAAATTCTTTTTTCATATGAAGTTCATTTAATATTTCTTAGCAAAAGGAGATCTGTTTCTAAGCATAACACAAATGTTATGAAACCGTTATCCATGACATTAAAAAAATGTGATGAATGAAAATTGTCTTTTTGGAAAGAAAACCCACAATTGTGATTTTGATAAACATAAAAGCTCAAATTAAATTCTGATGTCTTAGGGCAATATATACATAGTTGATAGAATATTATTAGGGTTCACATTAATAGTAATAATAGCTACTTTTTATACAGTGCTTTATAATCATTATCTCATTTGATCATCATCATATTTTGAAAATTATTATTCTGCAGACTTTGATGCTTAAATAGATCTATGATCCCATAGTGTAGAGTACTCCCTTCACTAATGCAGATTGCAACAAATGTATGCCTTTGTATCCTATGTGATTCCTGTTCATATCTCTCCATAAAATCCTCAAAAAAAAAATAGTTACCCAATATACTGAAGGCCTTCTCTAGGTTCCTTACTATTTTGTGGGTAACATTGTAAGACTTGACTTATCCATCTGTTATTTCTTGCTCTAGCTACATGACTAGCATATATCCTTTTGGTTCATATGTGTTCTTAATGAAGTATTTGAGTCTTAATGCATGCAAGTCATAATTAGTGATATATTGTGGCCTCTTCACACATCTTCCCATTGCTTTTTAAGTAATTTTGATTGTTGATGGATCCTTTGAACTAGATAATTTACCAGATCTCTAATTCTCTCAATACAGCTTAAATATGATCTTAAAACATGAACAAATCGTATAGTAAAACTAAGGAAATTTTATCTCTTCAGGTTCCATAGTGCTGATCCCGAATAGTATTCTGTAGTTACCATATCTCTGTTGTGTTCATTCTCATACATGTCTAATGGCCCTATATATTTTATAAGCAATTACCACATGCATGACTATTGAAGGAAGAGGATTGTTTATTGCCTTCATAAAGCATGGATCATCATCCTTAAAAGAAAATGTACATTTCTCAAATGCACACACACATATGTATGTATGTGTTCTGTATACTTATGCATGTATACATGTTTATACAAGTAGATACACACATATAGCACATATATTTAAATATATGCAGCTGTGTCTCTCCCCTCTCTTTGTCTCTATCTCTCTCTACCCCGTCTCTCCCACCCCACACGTTTTATATTTGTAACCAGTGGCCTAGTGGCAGAAAATTGATCTCATATTGAAAGTTGTAGTAGAAGAAGAGAAGTTGGTCTTTGAGTACACCCCCAAATAGTAAAATATGGTACTGATGTAATACCTATACTAGCATATTTAAAGATGTCTTTAAACTGGGGAGATTCTTTGTGATATTCTCAAATCAGTGGGTGGCAACTTTGATTTAATGTATAATGTATTAGATTCAGCAGCTGATCTATCTAATTCAGCAGGTGATGTTTCTAGTTCCAGAGGTGATATATCTGATTCAGGTGATATATCTCATTCAGCAAGTGATGTACTTTATTCATTGTGTGATGTATATGATACAGAAGGTGATATATCTAAATCAGTAGCTAATATATCAGATTCAGAATGTGATCCATTTTTTCTATAAGTAATTATTTTTCACTATAAATGATTTATCTGTTTTAGCATGTACAGTAAGTTATGTATTTCAGGACATGGTATATGAATTTTCTTGATATGGTATATGAATTTTCATTGAAAAATAGTTGAGAAATTCCAAGGTTAGTCTGATTATAGTTTGTACCTACATTAGTATATTTAAAGATGTATGCAAAGTGGGGAGATTTTTTGTAATGTGATGTGTCTAGTTAAAATGCCTTGATGCCTCCAAAGCATCTTTTACTGAAACATAAAGAAGAATGGAAAGTACTAGGTCCTGTTAAAAATTTAACAAAGAATTCATCAAATTTGTTAAGCTTGCCAATCTTGACCGTTCCTTGCTGTAATCATTTTACCTTATCTTTACCTCACTTCACAGTAAAACTAGGAATTCTAGCACACAGAGCAGATGCATTGGGATTGAGGGGAATCTAAATCTTGCACATGGTTCTGGTAGACTAGAGACAGAGTTAAGGAAGTTGAGGAACTTGGAGGTCATGGTGTTTGTTCAAAAAGGGCAGGGATTGGAATGATGACTGTGGGCCATGTGCTTTTGGGGAAAGGCCATAGATGATAGCAACAAGGGTATAGATAGGATTGAAAAAATTTCGAAGAAATAGAAGTGTTTTTCAAAATGGTGATGTGAGAAAGGAACATACCAACTCTTCTTCCTGTACCTCTGTGGGTATGAAAGAGGGGTATCTAGCCTTGGAGACAATGCCAAGTGATGTGGTGTCTGCTGCAAGCTAAATTTCAGTAAACACCAGAAGATGAAAAGAATGTGAGAGGAAGAGACATAGTATTTGAAAAACCTGTGATTCTTGAGCCAAACACAAATTACAACTCCTTTGTTACTTAGTGGATAGTGAGTTGCTGAAGCTGAATAATTCATCACCCTGTGACCCAACTAGTGATGAAATTTTGTGTACTTAGGTAGCTAGTCTTTAGAGTAAAACCATGCAGTTGATTTGCAGGCCCATACTCAGTATTCTTCTGGCTTGTAGTCTGCTTACCTTAATCTTTGAGAACCAAGGATAACGTTTATTCACAGAAGCATAAAAGTAGGACTTCAGTGGAGGGATAGGTGTCATACAGATGAATATATGGATCATAAATTGTAATTTTTAAAAATTAATTTCAAAAGCATTTAATTAATCAATAAACATTTATTAAGTGCTTGCTATGTACCAGGCATCATGCTAAGCCCTGGGGATACAAAAAGAGGCAAAAGACAGTTCTTGCTGTTAAGGAGCTCGTAATCTGATGGAAATATTGTGACATCATTTCAAGGTATCACCACTGTATTGGTTTATGCTTCATGCTTATACTTTATGATTTCCCCACAAATCATCATGGTGGTCCTTTTTAGTTCTGTGTTTCAAGTTTCTGAACAAAAGGCTAACCATTTTGAGAGCATTATATTCAGTTCTGGGCATCACCTTTTAGTGAGGATATAAAGGGTCTTGAGAACATGCCATGTGAGAATCGAGCAAAGGAGCTAGAGAAGTTTAGCCTGTAGAAGACAAGACTTTCCTGGTGGGTCGGGCATGATAGCTGTCTTCAAATATTTAATGGTCTGTTTTGTGGAATAGTGATTAGACTTGTGTTGCTTGGCCCCAGAAAGCAGAACCAGGAGCCATGGGTAGACTTTGCAGAAGAAGAAAGTTTAGCCTTGAAATAAAGAAATCCTTCCTAATAATTAGGTTTGTCCAAAAGGGACATAGGATGCTTCAGAAAGTGGTGCTTTGCTTGTGCTGCTATGTTATGAAGAGAGTTCTTCAGGTATAGGTTTGTTCTGATTGCTTCTGAGATGTCTTCCAACTCTGAGACCCTGTAGTTTGGCATGCACACTAGACTGGGAATGGCACAGTATCGGGGTGATGTGTATCTTTGGAGCCGATTCAAGATCTCTTAAATTGGGCTTATTGGTGAATCCTTCTATTTTGCTTTTACCTTAAGCTTCAGATTTCTACTATCCCCCAGGTGCTGATCTGCTTAATTAGTCTGCTGACTAGAGTGACTAAGAAATTGGTCTAGTCTAGCTGATCAAAGTGCCAGCAGCTCACAATGAAATCAGTCCTATGAACTTTTTATGTGATTCTCAAGGTATTCTCAGGGTTGCCTAATATGATTTCATTGATTTTGTTAAAAGCTGATCATAGATTGCTGAATCTGTTTACATTGATGTGGGTTTAATAAAAATCTTTTGTCAGCATTTCAGTATTTCATTTAGACTCTATGCCAGTTCAACCAACATAGGTGGACTTGCCACCTACCACAATAGAAAACAGGAAAAGCTTTGAGAAACAAAAAATCAAGAGTCCCAATACATTTTTTTAATCAAGTGAAAGTGTCAGAAATATTGATTCATGGGATCTCATCAGCATTTAAATTATGAGGATATTTAGTTACGGGCAAAGATATCTCCCAATTCTGTAACCTGAAAAGATGATTTAATATCTACTTGAAGACAACACGATGAAGAGCCTTTAACTGACTTTTTCCCTCGTTTTCAGACACTTCCATAGAGAACACAGATCATAAAAGAGCTAGTGAAAAATAATTGAAGAAAGTTCCCTTAAGGAAAATAAAATTGAAAACTCATCCATCAACGATTTAGAATATGTTCTTCATAAGAATATAGCTGCAATGAGTTGAAAAGTGATAGAGATATGCAGGGTCTGTTGGGAATTCAGGCCATTGCAGAGTTGTAGTATCAAATTGAATCAAATTTACTAGAGTGTAATTAGTTCTTTTTTTTTTTTTCAGTTAAACTAACATTTATTAAGTGCCCACCATATGCTAAGCCTATAGTACTAGGCACCAGGAATACCAAGACAAAAATGAAGCAAGTGTAATTAGTTCTTAATGGAGTTGGTACAGGTAGGAGTCTATCCCAGGGAATTCAGGCCTTGTTTGCATTATGTAGATAGATTTTAATCCAGCTTCATTTCTAAAGAGTTTTTGTTTCTGTTTTTGATTTTTTTTTGTTTTTTTTTTTCTTTCAGTATGATGATATCTTGAATTCTTGGAGGAGTTGTCCACATGTCTTCTTGGCAAATCTGAATGAATATGTTTTAAATTTGGCTTATCATTTCCTTGAGTCTGCTGGTAATTGGATAGATGACAGGGTGATGTCACGTCCCTTCGGGATTAAAGCAACCAGTGGAGGTCTCTGAGAGAGGCAGCTGCGATATGTAACTGGTCAGAAAAATGAAATAAAAGAGTCGAGTAAAGTCATCCTTGTATGATTAGGTCATAAATGTGCTTTGTTATGCTTTTGCTAAAAGTGCGCAGCCCAATTCAGGTCATAAATTTTTCCTTTTCCTTTTCTTTTCCGTGCTGTGGAAGAAATCACAGCACATTTATGGAGTTCTCAGCACAGACTACAGGAGAGATAGGAAAGTAGTAAAATGGTTTGAAAACAATGCAATGGATTTGGAGTCAGAGGACCTGGTTTTGCCACTTAGTACCTATGGGACCTTGGGCAAATCACTTACCAGCTCTGCGCCTCAGTTTCCAACCCTGTAAAAACAGGGAGTTGACTGTATGACGTATAAGGTCTCTTATAGCTCTAAATCTATCATCCTTACGAACCTCAACCAAAAGAATTTCTTAAATAGGCCAGACATCAAAGGTTTAACTTTATAGAGGTGGATATAAGAATTTTGGAGATGGCAGATTACCTCTTGGTACTTAGTATAGATGATTCTTATGTACAAGTAAGTTCATTAAAATTGTAGGAGCCTTTAACACCTCAGTAACAGCTTGCCCCAAGGTTAACATTTATTGTTCAGTGCTGCCAACATCTTGCTTTTATGGGGCACATTTATATGCTAAATTGCCTATTATGTTAAGCTGTGAGTTACCATTTAGCAGCATCAGGAATAAGAAGTGACTATAAGTGCTTATATTTTATTAGCCCTATGCCAGATTTCTTACTGGCTCACAATTTTTTTACATCATCTTATCCATAAATCTGATAGGTGATATGTTCCATGCGCCTCCAATTTACTTATATCTCCCTTTGTGTCTAGGTCATGTATCCATGTTGACCTTATCTTTGTAAATTATATCTACACCTAGTTTCTGCTATACCTGATTTTTACCAAATAGTGAGTTATTATCCTAATAGCTTAAATCTTGGCATTTATCAGACACAGCATTACTAGAGTCATTTACTATTGTGCGTTGTATACCCACTCTACTCTGTTGATCTACCATTCTATTCTTTAGCCAGCATCAAATGGCTTTGATAATTACTATTTTATAATATATAATCCCTGCTAGACCTTCCTTTTACATTTTTTCCATTAATTTCTTTTACATGCTTAACTTTTTGTTCTTCCAAATGATTTTTTCTTTTTTCTAGTTCAAAATACTCTTTCCTAGTTTAATTGGGATGGCACTGAATAAGATTAGATCATGTAGAATTGTCATTATATAGACCTAGTCTACCCATAAACAGCATTTCTCCATTTATTTAAATCTGATTATTCATAAAGAGTTTTATAATTATTCACATAGTTCCTAGGATTACCTAAGCAAGTATACCAGGTATACTCCCATGTATCTTCCCATATACAATCTTCTTGCAGGGCTTTGTTGATAATGCATAGAAATGCTGATTTGTGGTTTTATTTTATGTCCTGCTGCTTTGCAGAAATAATTGTTTCAACTAGTATTTTAGTTGATTTGTTAGAGTTCATTACATCCGCAAAAAGGTGTTTTACTTCTTCATTACCCATTCCAATTCTTTCCATTTTTTTCTTCTTACAATTTTTTCCCCTTCTCTTACTGATATAGATAGCCCTTCTAGTACAATATTGAAGAATAGTGTTGTAATAATGGGCATCCTAGCTTCACCCTGATCTTATTGAGAAAGCTTCTAGCTTATCCCCATTACAAATAATACTTGCTGATTCTTTAAGTAGAGGCTTAAAGAAAAATTCATTTATACACCTATGCTTTCAAGTGTCTTCATGTTCTATTTTGTCAAAAGCAAATTTTTCTGCATCTATTGAGAATTCTTTTTGTCATTGATAGAATTAATCGTATTGAGTTTTCCTCATTAAACCAGTCCTGTATTCCTGGTATAAATCCCACTTAATTATAGTGGGATTTGTGTCACTTTTGTAATAGATTGATGTCGTCTTCTATCTAGTATTTTATGTAGAATTTTTACATCACTATTAATTAGTAAAATTGGTCTGTAATTTTCTTTGTTTTTGCTCCTCCTGGTTTAAGTATTGGCACCATATTTGTTTCATAAATGGAGTTTGGTAGGACTCCTGTCTATTCCAAATAATTTTACTTAACCTGAGAATTAATTGAGCTTTAAATTTATCTGGCCCTGTTGCTTTCTTCTTAGAAAGCTTTTATGGACTGTTCCATTTTTTAAATAGGTTTTTAAAATTTGCATAATCAGAAAAATTATTTAAATTTCATCTTCATTAGTGGCATATCCATCCTTTTCATTTTTGATACTAGTGTTTTTTCTAAATCATATTTGACCAATGGTTTATCTACTTTGTTTTTTCAACATAAAACCATCTCCTAGTTTTCTTAATTCAATGGTTTTCTTACCAATTTTACTCATCTCACCTTTAATTTTCAGGATACCCAATTTGGTGTTTAATTGGGAATTTTTTCCTAGTTTTTAAAATTGCATATCCAGTTCATTGTTTTGTTCTATTTTATCGATAAGCATTTAAAGATATAAATTTTCCCAATTACTGCTTTTGCCACATTCCATAAGCCAATATGCCATCTCATTATCATTCTCTTTAATAAAATTGTTGTTTGTATAATTTGTTCTTTGACCCCCTCATTCTTTAATATTAGCTTAGTTTCCAACTACTTTTTAATCTGTTTCCTGTATTCATTGACTTTATAAATTTGGATGCTATAGCATTTGGTGGGGGTTATTGTTGATATTATTTCATTACCTATGGTATTTTTTTTTAACAATGTAGTTTCCCTGCTTATGTTTTGATTAAATCTATCTTAACTTTTAACTGTCCAAGATCATGATTGCTACTCGTGCATTTTTTTTCTCAAGTGTCAGCTGAAGCATACTGTACTCCAGCCCTTTCATTTTTACTCTATATACCTCCCATTTTAAAATGTGTTTCTTGTATAAACATTGTCAGGTTCTTGTTTTTGATCTATTCTATCCATTCATATTCAAAGTTCTAATTCCTAGTTGTATATATATATATATATATATATATATATATATATATATATAATTTCCCTACATTCCCTCCCCTTTATTCTTTTTACTCTATCCCTCCTCAGAAGTCTAGTTTACTTCTGACCACTGCCTCCCTAATCTAAGAGTCCCACCCTTATCCCATCCCCATGCCCTCCCATTTCTCTCCAAGTTAATAAAACTTTTGTACCCAACTACATGCATCTTTAACCCAGTTCTCATGAGATTACAGTTCCAGTGCTATCTGCCCTCCTCCCTTCACATTGTAAAAGTTCTTTCATTCACACTTTTTGTGACAATTTGCTCTATTTTTCCTTTCCCTACCCATTTTTTGATCACCTCAATCACAATCAATTTAAACCCAATCCTTCTATGCATACTTTCTAACTATCCTAACAATGACATTTTAAAGAGTTACAAACATCTTTTTCCAATTTAAGACAGTAAGTTGAACTTGATTAAGTATCTTGTTGATTTGTCTCTCATTGACTTTCTTAGGTTTCTTCTGATTCTTACATTTCAACAACAAATTTTCTGGTGTTTTCCCCAAGAAAGTCTGGAAATCCTTTAATTCATTAAAGGACACACATGCACTTTTGCTGTGTCAGGTGGGGCCTACCTTCCTGAAGGTAGGATTAGATTTTCATCCTCCATGTTTTTAGGGACACATTCCCAGCCCAAGTTCCTTGAGAATACTGCCACTTTCACATTACCTGCTTTCTTCAGTTTGTCTCCAAAAGTCGATTACGTGCTAGGGCTGGTGTTCCTGCTCTTTCTTTGTTTAGGAGCCCCCTCTTTCTGCTCCTTGATTCTTGTACTGCCTGAAGTCCAAAACTTCAACAACTTCAGGGCAAATCGGCCCATGGTCTTCTTTTCTTCTTCATTGCCCTACTCTTCTTCTCCAGGGCCAGCTCTCAGCTCACAATTTTGGAAGATTAGAATTCATTGCATCTTCCACAGAAGGTACTCTGCACATGGAATTTGTTACAAATGCTATCTCCGGGCTTGAAGTTTTCAGACTTTGTTTATCATGAAAGAAGAAAAAAAATCACCTCATTCTAGCTTGCCCTTAAGCAAATCATAATTGCCATTATTTAAGCAATTATGTGTAGAAAATAAAACTACAGTCTAAATAATAACTTATTGTCCTAATGATTCCAGGGTAAAGCAACAGGAAATCTCCAAGGAGACAGGTATGGAGTAATAACTCAGTAACATAGTCATTAGCGCCCATACACACAGTTGCTGTGCATTCTGTAGCATCCAAATACAGAGTGAGCTCACTCTGACATGACATTCTAGCAGATTTAACACAGAAACCCCCAAATGTCAAATTTCAATTTGATGTAGTAATAAGAAGAAGGGATTGATTATAAGCACAGATTGAAAAGAAAATTGAAAAGTCCTAGTCAGAAATAGCCTGTCTTCACTAGAAGATAGCAGAGAGCTGAAACATGTTTCATTTGGGAAATCTCCTTCCACCCTTTCAGCCTTCCTTTAAAAAATTTCCTTCTTTACCACTAATGCATTTTACTGCATTAGCTTTGGAACGTAGAGGAACACTGGTTTGTGGGATTTTAAAAGCAAATCATTAATATTTAGCCTTCATAGAAAGTTACGCAAATTATATAGGATTCAAACATGTTTTTGAATTCTACTACAGTGAGGTGACACAGTGACTAGAGTGCTGAGACTGGTGTTAGGGAGACCTGAGTTTAGATTTGGCCTCAGATGCATACTAGCTATGTGGCCCTGGGCAAGTCACTTGCCTTTTTTTGCCTCATCTTTCTCATCTGTAAGATGAATATTATAATAGTGCCTACCTCTCAGGATTGTTGTGAGTATCAAATGAGATATTTGTGCCTGACATGTAGTAGGGGGTATACAAATGCTAGCTGTTATTAATAATAATATATTTCTGATATTAAAACTGATGTTTAATTTCCCTCCCTTTTTTACTGCTGAAATTAATCAGATCTATAGGATAGATATACTCAGGCCACATTTATAGCTTGACAAATAATAAAAACTAGCATTTATATAGTACTTTAAGCTATACAAAGCCCCCTAAGCACATTACCTCATTTGAGCTTCATAATAATCATGTAAGATAGGCACCAAAGGCAATGCTATCTCTCTCTGAGAAACGAAAAAAAAAAAAGGGATCAACAAGATAGTCACTGGCTTTACCCAGCTAGAAAATATCAAAAGTGTGATTTGAACCCATGACCACTTGTCTCCAAGTCTAGCACTTTATCCCCTATGCCTCCATCCCCTTTAAATGAGTAAAGGAAAATGAAACACTTTTTCCTGCCTATTGTTAACTGCCTGAGGACTGAAATTGATTATAAGCACAGTCCATGCCAAAGCTCATATCATTTAAAACAAAGCTTAATTTGCAGGGGGGAAAACACTGCTTTAATTTGGTGAACTTCGTCTAGGCCCCAGAGTGGTTGGGAAAAGGAATATTAGTCTATGACTAGTCATTAATCCTAGTGATTAATATTTCCCTTTTGAAACAATACCAGCTAGAAAATCTATGGTCATCTGTCAATATGTGGTTCTATTTAGAGTAGCAATCAGTAGCAATGGAAGGCTTTCAACATTTCCACAAATGCTGATACATTCAGACTTCTGAATATGAATGGTGTTTGGGTCATCAAACCACTGGCCTTACTTTCACTTATTTCTTGTTATCTCCAAGACCAAGTTGAATTGTAGTAATAGAAACAATTGAGCTGTTACCATCAAGCGGTAGTTGATGATTCAACTATAGCAAACTGCTTTTTCATGAATTTGATGAAAGTCGTATTTCAGAAGTTCAAGAAGACACCAAGAATAGTATATTTTTTCATCCTTTCCCCAGATCTTTTCCTACCCCAACCAAGTAAGCTTATCTTATATTTTTCTAAGGGTATCAATCAGTTGACAGATAACACTTGACAGCGGCTTTACTAGACACTGGGGATACAAAGACAAAAATGAAACTGTCTTCTAGGAGCTTACATTCCATAGGAATGGATGACTTTTTCTTATATAATATTACACAAAATTAATACAGGATAATATTTAGGATGAAGTGAAGGGTACAAGGAGGCACATTAAAGGCATGGGAGACAGCCCATGTAAATACACAGACAGGATGTGGAATTCCATTTGTAAGTAATAACAAAGTCAATTTGACTAAGCCTAAGAATGCGTAAAGGACAATAATATGGGATAAGCCTAGAAAAGTGAGTTAGAGTCAATTTGTGAAGGGCTTTAAATGCCAAATAGAGGAGTATAGATTTGATTTGGAGTTGGTTGAGAAAGGAAGTGACATGTCTTGATAAAACTAAAAAGAAAAGCAACATTTAAAATCACCTATTGCCCTATATCTTCTACAGGAGAAATGCATAAATTAATGAATTATCCTTAGTGAAGACATAGTAGTAGCTCCTGTATTCAACTTTATTCATTTATTCTCACTTTTCATTCAAAAATGGCGGTTTCATAGGCTATGGTGGTTGCCTGTGCTTTTGGGCACAATTCAGGATGTTATCTTAAGTCTTGAAAACCCTTTATTCATAAAGCCCCACATAACCCTGGCTCTACTTGAGGCCATTATGGCTACAGGTAACAGAAGGTGGCAGTGATAAAAGTGGTGGCCCAGAAAGAGTGGTGAAGGAAAAATCCTCTCTTGGAATTTCCAACTATAAATGAGTTTAACTAGACAATTCTGAAACCCTTCCAGCCCTTAATCTTCAAATTCCTATGTCAGACTTTTTCAATGGAAACATGACCAACTACTTAAACTCTGGAACTCAGTAGGTAATTTGATCATGATGGACATTAGTAGAATTTTTCAAGGCAAGAAACATATAATTTTATCTCCAGGTGCAAACATAGAGCCTTGTGCATGGTATGTATTCACCATATATTTGTTAAATTGAAGTCAATTCCATAGGTATTGTCTATGTGTTTTCTTAGCATTGCTAGGAACTTTTTCCTTGACATGTTACTATCCTATGCATGTTCCTCCTGAAATCAGAGGATACATAGCATGTCTCAACATTACCTTTTTTGTTTAATCTACTTTTCTAAAATTTGAAAATTTGGTGCAATAGAACAGCATGTGTGTGTGTGTGTGTGTGTGTGTGTGCACGTGTATGAGTGTGTATATATGTGTTCCATACCAAATCGATAGATTTTAGCATTTCGTTCTCCAGTGGTGTGAATCATAGCCACTCCATTCCTGTACAAGCTGTGCTTTGGAGCTAAAAGACCCAACTCTGAGCCCTGAATCTTTTATTTGTTATTGTTGTTCACTTAGTCATGTCTGACTCTTCATCCCCCGACCCCACCCCGTGAACCATAGAATGCCAGGCCCTTCTATCCTCTATTGTCTCTCAAAGCCTGTTCAGGTTCATGTTTCTTGTTTCCATGACACTATCTATTCATGTCATTCTCTGCCGTCCCTTTTTCCTTTTGCTTTCAATCTTTCCCAACATCAGGGTCTTTCTCAATGAGTCCCATTTCCTCATTATGTGACCAAAGCATTTAAACTTCAGATTTCATGTTTGACCTTCCAGTGAACAGCCTGAATTAATTTCTTTAAGTATTGACTGATTTAATCTTCTTGCTGTCCAAGGGACTCTCAAAAGTCTTAGATGTTCACTATCTATGTGATCCTGGGCAAGTCATTTAACCTCTGTGTGCCTCAGTTATTTCATCTGTAAAATGGAGATAACAATAGTACCTACCTCCCAGGATTTTTGTGAGGATCAAATGAGACTACTTGTAAAAAACTCTTAGCACAGTACCTAGCACATAGCACTATATAAACACTTATTCTCTTTCCTTTCTTTTCCCCTTTCCTGTCATAACACTAAGCTACCTATAATTAAATACAAGGAAATTGGAAAGAAAAGAAGGCTTTAATATCAGGATGGAATCAGAAAAGACTTCATAAAGTAGGTGCCTTATCCACTGAGATTTAAAGTATAAAAAGGATTCTGGGAAGGGACTATGAGAAGGTAATATATTCTAGGCATGGGGAACAGTTTATACAAATGCACATAGGTAGGAGATGGGATGTTAAGATCTGGCAAAAGCTAAGATTTCCGTTTGACTAGAGCATGAACTATACAAAATGGAATAAGGTGTGATCCAAATTGTGGCTCAGTGCTAAAGCAGAGACAGATTGTGGGATTAATAAGCATTTATTAACTGTCTGCTATGTCCCAGGCGCTGTGCTAAGTGCAGGGGATACAAAGAAAGGCAAAAGACAGTCCTTGCTTTCCCTGTGCTAAACACTTTACAAATATTATCTCATTTGAAGAATAACAGGGAAGCCAGTGTCACTGGATGCAGAGTATGTATCTTCAAGGGTGTAAGGGGTAAGAAGCCTAGAAAGATAGAGGGGGAGATTCAGGAAGGATCACCCTCTCTCCAAGATCAAAGTTTCTACATCTCCCAAAGAACAAATAAATGTATATGAGTAGGGTTCAACATACAAGAGAATGAGAAACCAGAAAAGAAAGTGGAACAGTAATGTCCTAAGGACAACCGATGGCCCACTTGTTTGCTACTCATGTAATGTCAAGAAATCTAGAAGAACGTTCATGGAACATTGCGTGGATCTCTTTTATATTATCTCTGAGAAGGCGTGAAAAATAATTGCACAGCTCATGCAGGAATGGAGGGGCTATGATTCACACCACTGGAGAGGGGAGTGTTAAAAACTAGCAATTCAGTATGGAACACACATACACACATATACATACACACTCATATACACGCTGTATTTAGTACTATTGAAAAGAAATCCACCTCCTTTAGAACCTTACAGCCTATGATGAAAAATCTTCAATAGGAACATATCATATAAAGGCATATAGGAAACTAATTAATAAACAGTTGCATTTTATACAAGCAAGAGGGGATTATAGCAACTGAGTGGATTTGAGAAAAATAGCTACTTACATAAAATCTTAAATTTTATCAAGTTTGGCAACCCTCCAAAACCTAAACAACTCTCTGCTTAGGAACCTGAGTTATCCAGTTTGACCGTCGACAATGATGTAATTAATCACTGTACACCATGTAGACATGGTCCATAATTCCGACTCAAAAAGGAAAAAAAAACTTAATCTCTTGATGCCATGAAATGTTAATAAATCCAGCTGACTCTAGCAGATGAGAAGTAGAAAGAGGATGATATATTATCCTATGGGGTATATTGCACAAGGTGTCTGAGAGAGAGTTCAAGGTTCTCTCTAGAGAGGATTTTAGAAATGGAAGGTTCTGTCCTCTCTTTCCCTTTTTAATTGGAAGTTACTTCACCATGTTATGGTAACTGAGTTTCTCTTGTCATCTTGTACTGCTTGAATTGAACAATATATTCTTTGTTTCGCAATTATAAATAAAAGATGAATTTGAGGAGTGTGTGTAGCAGCAAATTTTGCACTTCTCGGCTCTGCGTATTCCTAACTTTCACTTGTGAATTCATAAATTGGTATAGCTCCATTGGGACCCAAGATGACAAATGACACTGGGCCCTCATATATTCATAAACATAAACACATGACTTCACCTCTCCACTTCAGTATTTGATAAGAGGGTTTTTTTTTTTTTTTTACTAGTTACTAGTTGAAAAATACTCTATGATTTATATGTGGTTACTTAGGTTATTTTTCTTTACTTCACTGTAATGTGGCCTACTTGTTCTTCCCCAAGCTCAGGACTCAATCTTCCACCTTTCTGTCTTTGCACAGGCTGGCCCCCATACCTGGAATGCCTTCCCTTCTCACCTCTGCAAAGGCACATAGGTGATAACAGTGGAGCAGGTGCTGGGCTACATTCAGGAAGACCTGAGTCCAAGTGACCCTGGGAAAGTCACTTAATCTTGGTATGGCTCAGTTTCCTTATCTGTAAAATGGAGATTTTAATAGCATCTATTTTCCAGTGTTGTTGTAAGGATGAAGTGAGATAATATTTTTAAAGTCCTTAGCACAGTGTTTGGCATACAGTTAACACTCAATAAATGCTTGTTTCCCTCCTTCCTCTGCAACCTTTGAGGAAGCTTATGTGCCATATTTTGAGGGAAGGTTTTCTTTATCCTTTTAGCTATTAGTGCTGTCTCTCTTCTCCGAAAATTATTCAGAATACTGTCACTTTATTTGTTGTATACTCCTAGTGATATGTGAACTCCTGGATTGCAGGAGCAGTTTATTGTCTTTACTCTTGTATCCCCAGTATCTATCATAGTGCCTTGTCCGTAGCAGGTACTTAATAAATGTTCATTGGTTTTTAATTGGATTAGTCTGAGGGTGAAAGCCATTACCAGCTAAGGAAGCATCCTGGAAAAGGTCAGTTTCAAATATTGGTAGGAATTCAGCAGAGGAAAATGGGTAGAGAATATATTCCAGGTACAAGGAAGAAGTCCTTTTACAATCTGCCACTTTTCTACCTTTTCCTTTCTTCTTATACCTTACACCAGGGGGTGGGCAACCTGGGACCTCAAGGCCACATGTGGCCTTCTAGGTCATCGGGTGCAGCCCTTTGACTGAGTCCAACTTTTACAGAACAAATCCTTTTATCAAGGGGATTTGTTCTGTGAAGTTTGGATTCAGTCAAAGGGCCACACCCAAGGACCTAGAGGGCCACACGTGGCCTGGAGGCCCCAGGTTCTCTGTCTCTGTCTATGCTTACATCCTTCCATATACCCAGTGACACTGGGTGTCTCACACAAAACACCTCATCTGTTGACTCGAAGCATTTTCACTGGCTCTTCCCCATGCCTAGAATTCTCCCTCCTTATCTCCTCTTCAATATATCCTGTATATCTTTTGTTTGTAAATAGTTGTTTATATGCTGTCTCCACCATTAAAATAGGAACTCCTAGAGAATATGGACTATTTTTTTATCTTTTTTATATGCCCAGGGCTTAGCACAGTGCCTGACATGTGGTAGGTGTTTAGCTTAGTAAATGCTTGTTGTCTTGATTTGACTTAGGTCTGTTTTCACTGTTGTATTATCTGAGATCATGATTGTTATCCTTGTCTTTTTTTTGTTTTTTACTTCAGTTGAAGCACAATTTTGTTTCAGCCCCTTATTTTAATTTTGCGTGGATTTTTCTGTTTTAAATATGTTTCTTGTAAACAACTTAATATTGGGTTTGCTTTCTAATCCATTCTGCTGCTATGTTTCATTTTATGGATGAGTTCATCCCATTCAAATTCACATATTAATTATTTCTCTTCATCTTATTTTCTTATTTTTTCTTCTCTTTGTCCCCCTCTTCCTCTTTACAAAGAAGAGAATTGTGAGAGAGTGTTTAGTACCAGTACTCCTATGTTTGATGAAGTCTGCCTCTCTTCTTTTTCCCTCTCCCAGTCACTGGTTCTTACTGTTTCTTTCTTTACTTTTAACCCTATACACACAATCCTTCTTTTAAGATTTGACTGTTTTACTTATGATTAATCTTCTAATTACCTCCTCTTCACTCTGCCCTTCTTGACTTTTGTGTTGAGTTAAATGTTTAGCTACACCAAGTCCTATATGTATTCTATCTTATTTTGACCAGTTCATATGGAAGTGAAGTTCAAGTGCTGCTGCCCAAACTCTTTAGCCTTGGGGCAGTGAGGTGGCGGCGAAGTGGATAGAGCATTGGTCCTGGAGTCAAGAGGACCTGAGTTCAAATCTGGCCTCAGACACTTGACACTTACTAGCTGTGTGACCCTAGGCAAGACACTTAGCCCCATTGACTCACCAAAACCAAACAAACACTTTAGACTTGTTTATATAATTTTCTACTTGTTCATCCCTTTACTTAAGTTCTCTCCCCTTTTCCCCCTTTTCTTCTCTAATATGTTCTTTTTCCCTCTTCCTTTCCTTTTTTTTTTTTTTTAGGCCATTCTGATAGTTGTGATGTGGTACCTCAGAGTTGTTTTGATTTGCATTTCTCTAATCAATAGTGATTTAGAGCATTTTTTCATATGACTAGAGATGGCTTTAATTTCTTCATCTGAGAACTGTCTGTTCATATCCTTTGACCATTTATCAATTGGGGAATAGCTTGTATTCTTATAAATTTGACTTAATTCTCTATATATTTTAGAAATGAGGCCCTTGTCAGAGAGACTGGCTGTAAAAATTCTTTCCCAATTTTGAACCTTCCTTCTAATCTTAGTTGCATTGGCTTTGTTTGTGCAAAAACTTTTCAATTTAATGTAATCAAAATTATCTATTTTGCTTTACGTAATGTTCTCTATCTCCTGTTTGGTCATGAATTCTTCTGTTCTCCATAGATCTGACAGGTAAACTATTGCTTGCTCTCCCAGTTTGCTTATAGTATCAGCCTTTATATCTAAATCATGAACCCATTTTGACTTTATTTTGGTATATGGTGTGAGATTTTGGTCTATGCCTAGTTTCTGCCATACTCTTTTCCAGTTTTCCCACCAGTTTTTTTTTTCAAAGAGTGGGTTCTTATCCCAGAACCTGGGGAATTTGGGTTTATCAAATAATAGATTACTATAGTCATTGACTACTGTGTCTTGCATATTGAACCTATTCCATTGATCCACCACTCTATTTCTTAGCCAGTACCAAGCAGTTTTGATGATTGCTGCTTTATAATACAATTTAAGGTCTGGAATGGCTAGGCCACCTTCCCCTGCATTTCTTTTCATTAGTTCTCTTGATATTCTGGACCTTTTGTTCTTCCAAATGAATCTTGTTATTATTTTTTCTAACTCTATAAAATAGTTTTTTTGGTAGTTTGATTGGTATGGCACTGAATAAGCAAATTAGCTTAGGTAGAATTGTCATTTTTATTATATGAGCTCGGCCTACCCATGAGCAACTGATGTTTTTCCAATTATTTAGATCTGATTTTATTTGCGTGAAAAGTGTTTTGTAATTGTGTTCATAGAGTTCCTGGGTTTGTTTCGGGAGGTAGACTCCTAAATATTTTATAATGTCTCTAGTAAGTTTAAATGGAATTTCTCTTTCTATCTCTTGCTGTTGGGCTTTGTTGGTAATATATAGAAACGCCAATGATTTATGTGGGTTTATTTTATAGCCTGCAACTTTGCTAAAGTTGTTTATTATTTCAAGTAGTTTTTTACTTGATTCTCTGGGATTCTCTAAGTATAACGTCATGTCATCTGCAAAGAGTGATAGCTTTGTTTCTTCTTTGCCCATTCTAATGCCTTCAATGTCTTTTTCTTCCCTTATTGCTAAAGCTAACGTTTCCAGTACAATATCGAACAACAGTGGTGATAATGGACATCCTTGTTTCACCCCCCGATCTTATTGGAAATGCTTCTAGCTTGTCCCCATTACATATTATGCTTGCTGAAGGTTTTAGATAGATGCTATTTATTATTTTAAGGAAGAGTCCATTTACACCTGTGCTCTCTGGTGTTTTTAATAGGAACGGGTGCTGTATTTTGTCAAAAGCTTTTTCTGCATCTATTGAGATGATCATGTGGTTTCTGTTAGTTTTGGTGTTGATATGATCAATTATGCTGATAGTTTTCCTAATATTGAACCAGCCCTGCATTCTTGGTATAAATCCTACCTGGTAATAGTGTATTATTCTTGTGATAAGTTGCTGTAATCTATTTGCTAATATTTTGTTTAAAATTTTTGCATCTATATTCATTAGAGAAATTGGTCTATAATTTTCTTTCTCTGTTTTGACTCTTCCTGGTTTAGCTATCAGCACCATATTTGTGTCATAAAAAGAATTTGGTAAGATTCCCTCTTCACCTATTTTATCAAATAGTCTATATAGTATTGGAATTAATTGTTCTTTAAATGTTTGGTAAAATTCACATGTAAATCCATCTGGCCCTGGAGATTTTTTCCTAGGGAGCTCATCGATGGCTTGTTCAATTTCTTTTTCTGAGATGGGGTTATTTAAGTATTTTACTTCCTCTTCTGTTAAACTGGGCAATTTATATTTTTGTAAATATGTATCCATTTCACTCAGATTGTCAAATTTGTTGGCATATAGTTGGGCAAAATAATTCCTAATTGTTGTTTTCATTTCCTCTTCCTTGGTGGTAGTTTCACCCTTTTCATTCTTGACACCAGTAATTTGGTTTTCTTCTTTCTTTTTTTTTTAATTAGATTAACCAAAGGTTTATCTATTTTATTGGATTTTTCATAAAACCAGCTCTTAGTTTTATTTATTAGTTCAATAGCTTTCTTAATTTCAATGTTCTTAATTTTTCCTTTGGTTTTCAATATTTCTAATTTGGAGTTTAATTGAGGATTTTTAATTTGTTCTTTTTCTACTTTCTTTAGTTGTATGCCCAATTCATTGATCTCCTCTTTTTCTGTTTTATGTAGGTAAGCATATAGAGATATAAAACTTCCCCTAAGAACTGCTTTTGCTGCATCCCATAAGTTTTGGTATGTTGTCTCATTATTGTCATTCTCTTGAATGAAATGATTGATTGTTTCTATGATTTGTTGTTTGACTCAATCATTTTTTAGGATTAGATTGTTTAGTTACCAATTATTTTTTCAGTCTATCTTTCCATGGCCTTTTGTTACATATAATTTTTATTGCATCATGATCTGAAAAGGATGCATTTAATATTTCTGCCTTTCTGCATTGGATGGTGAGGTTTTTATGCCCTAGTACATGGTCAATTTTTGTGTATGTGCCATGTACTGCCAGGAAAAAAAAGTATATTCCTTTCTATCCCCATTCAGTTTTCTCCAGAGGTCTATCATACCTAACTTTTCTAATGTTCTATTCACCTCCTTAACTTCTTTCTTGTTCATTTAGTGGTGAGATTTATCTAGTTCACAGAGGGGGAAGTTGAGATCCCCCACTAGTATAGTTTTGCTGTCTATTTCTTCCTGTAACTCCCTGAACTTCTCCTCTAAGAATCTGGATGCTATACCATTTGGTGCATACGTGTTTAGTAATGATATTACTTCATTGTCTATGGTGCCTTTTAGCAGGATGTTGTTTCCTTCCTTATCTCTTTTGATAAGATCTATTTTTGCTTTTGCTTTGTCTGAGATCAGGATCGCTACCCCTGCTTTTTTTACTTCAGCTGAAGCATAATATATTTTGCTCCAGCCTTTTACCTTTACCCTGTATGTGTCACTCTTTTTCAAATGTGTTTTCTGTAAACAACATATTGTAGGATTATGGTTTTTAATCCACTCTGCTATAAGTTTCTTTTTTATGGGAGAGTTCATCCCATTCACATTCACAGTTATGATTACTATATGTGTCTTTTTCTCCATCCTTCCCCCCCCCGTTTATACTTTTCTTTCTTTCTCCTTTCCCCCCCTTTCTAGTGTTTTGCTTTTGACCACTGCCTCCTTCAGTCCCACCTCCCTTCTATTATCCCTTTCCCTTTTCTTCCCTTTTACCCTTACTGCTTCTTCCCTCCCTTCTATCCCCCCTCCCTTTTTTCCCCTTTTCCCTCCTACTGCCTATAGTGCAAGTTAGATTTCTATACCTAACTGATTATGTTATTCCCTTCTTGAGCCAAATCTGATGAGAGTAAGGTTCAAACAATGCTCATCCCCCTCCCTTCTTTACCTCTGCTCTAATAGGTTTTTGTGTCTTTTCCTGTAATGTAATTTACCCTTGTCTGCCTCCTTCTTTCTCAGTGCATTTTCTTAGCTCAGACTAATCCACTTACTTGGATCTATTTAACCCACTTGATTAATTTTTTTTTATCATTACATCAAAGTCAACCTATATCCACCTCCTTTATGTATACTCCTTTAACTTGGTACAATAACAATATAGTTCTCAAGAGTTGCAAGTGTCATCTTCCCTTGTAAGGATGTAAACATTTTGCCGTTATTAACAACATATTGTATCTTTCTGTCCCATTTATCTCTTTATGTCTCTCTTGAATTTTGTACTTGAAGATCAAATTTTTTATTGAGCTCTGGTCTTTTCATCAGGAAGGTTAGGAAGTCCCCTATTTCGTTGAATATCCATTTCCTTCCCTGAAAAATCATGCTCATTTTCGCTGGGTAGTTAATCCTTGGCTGCATTCCATGCTCCTTTGGAATATATAAATACACACACACATATATATATATATATATATGTATATATATATATATATGTATATATATATATATATATATAAATAGAATATCATATTCCATGCCCTACGGTCTTTTAATGTAGAGGCTGCATGGTCCTGTGTAATCCTGACTGTGGTTCCATGATATTTAAATTGTTTCTTTCTGGCTGCTTGTAGTAATTTCCCTTTAATCTGGTAATTTTGGAATTTAGCTATTATATTCCTTGGCATTTTCAATTTGGGATCTCTTTCAGGTGGGGAGCAGTGGATTCTTTCTATAGTTATTTTACCTTCAGGTTCTAGGACTTCAGGGCAGTTTTCCTTTATGACTTCCTGAAGGATATTGTCCAGGCTCTTTTATTCATCATGATTTTCAGGGAGGCCTGTGATTTTTAAATTGTCTCTCCTGGATCAATTTTCCAGGTCAGTTGTTTTACGCATGAGGTATTTTACGTTTTCATCTATTTTTTCATTGTTTTGTTTCTGTTTGATTCTTGCTCTCTCATAGAGTCATTAGTTTCCATTTGTTCAATTCTAATTTTTAGCATATTATTTTCTTCTGTTAGATTTTGTACTTTCTTGTCCAATTGGTCAATTGTATTTTTAATGGATGTTTTCTTCAGTGTACTTTTTTTCCAGTTGGCCAATTGTACTTTTTAAGGATTCCTCTACGTCTCTCATTTGACTTTTAAAATCCTTCTTGAGTTCTTCTAAGAAGGCTTTTTGGGCTTCAGACCAGATAATATTCCCTTTTGATGTTGCAGATGTGGGTTTGATGACAATGTTGTCCTCTTCAGAATTTCTGTCTTGATCTTCACTCTTCTCATAAAATGAATCTATCATATGTTTCTGTTTACTCATGGTGTTTCTTTATTCCTTGACCTTTAAAGAGATTTTGCTCTCCTGCTGGGTAGCAGAGGGCACTGACCCAAGCTTCTCGTGTTGGGAGCCTAGGTCTTGGTCACTGGCTTTGTATGCTGGGGACTCTTATGTTGGCAATTGGAGGCTGTAGGGTTCTGGCAGCTTACCTGGTGTTCGCTGGAGTCAGCAAGGCTGGGACTTCCAGGCAATCTAGGTTGCCTGCTTTTCCTTTCTTTTAGCTTTGTTCAACTCCTTTTAGATGGATGCTGCCTGGTGTTTATCTGCCTGGGGCCCCTTGCAGTGCTGCCTCCCTTAGTTCTGTTGAGGCACTGGGAGACTCCTTTGTTGTAGAATGCCGAGGCACCTGGTGGTTTTCTGAGCTGGTTTCCACCAGTCCCCCTGCCCTCAATGAGGCACTCAGAGGTCCAGCTGTTGGTGTTTTGCCTGCTTGACCACCTGGGCTTTGAGATCTCCTCCTGGTTGGCAGTTGGAGGCTGCAGGGTTCTGACAGTTTACCTGGTGTTGGGCTGGAATCAACAAGGGTGGAACTTTCAGGCACCTCTAGGTTGCTTTCTTCAGCTCCTTTCAGACGAATGCTGCAGGGTGCTTATCTGTCTGGCACCCTTTGTATTGCTGCTTATCTTATTTTTGCTGAGGCACTGGGAGACCTGTTTGCTGTATAATGCAGAGGCACTCTAATCTCCTCCTGGTATGCTAAAGTGGGTCTTTCCACTGGCTGGCTGGGCGACTCCCGGTTCTATACTGCTCTCCTTCCCCAAGGGTAAAAGGGGCCTTTCCCGTTAATTCCTCTAGTTACCTGGGCTACTGCACTACTGCACCCCGCCTTTTTTCTGGTTCAGCTGTTCCAGGGTTTTTTCTGGGGTTATTTTTCTGGGTTTTCCAAGGTTAATAGGGGAGAGTTACTCCACCATCTTGGGTCCTGGAAGTGGAAGTCAGATCAAAATCTTTTCATGAGAATCTTTTTGTTTCCTCATTCTTTTGGCCTCATTTCTGGAAAGGGGCTTAGGGCCAGACTCTACATACTTTAGGAAAGAATATCTGGACCTTGTTTCATCCTGATTTGTATTTTCTTGCATCATGCCACTGCGTTTTCCAGGTACTAAGTTCTGTGTTCTTCAGGAATCTCATGGGAAGCTCAGGACAGGGACCTGCAAACTTTCATTGTGTCCAGAGGAGTCTGATCTAGGTCAAATTCTGATCACTGCTCTCCTGTTCAGAGCTTTCCAAGCTCCTGACTTCAGTTTGGGTCTGGGTGATACAACTGTAGGCTTGCTCTTGTTTGGCACTCCAATAGACTGCTGTGGGTCCAGCCATTGTCAGCTGGTTAGAAGGCTCCATCTATAGCTTCAAAGAGGCAGAACTGTATTCCTCTTTCATTTTTCCCCCAACTGTTTTTGATCTGTGCTCCCAGCCCTGGTTACTCATCTTAGGGTTTCAGACCAGATTAGAGAATAAATCTGAGATCCTATTCCCTGGCCAGAGCCACACAGTTACTGCTAGATTTTCTTCCTAAGCCTTGCTCAGTACACAGTCTCAGCCCGCAACTGCTCCATTGCCTGGAAGGTCAGCCTCACTTAGGCACAAATCTCAGCCCTGGTCCACACTAGTTCTATGATATATCTCTATGATCTGAGTGACAAAGCTATCATTTGGCTCCTATTCCTTATCCCTTACTTGTGTCAGGCCAGACCCTGCTGGATCCATAACCACTTTTTGCCATAGTGCACAAATATTTAGTCTGCTCTTCATGAAACTTTTTTGACGAGCATTGATCTCCTATGTTGTCAGACCTCTGTCTCCCCATGTTAGCTTCACCTAAACAGATGATTCATTGTGATTTTTCCATGGATTTTGTGATCATGACTTAGTCTGGTTCTCTTTCTATGTCTTTGTTAGCATAGTTATGGTAAAGAGTTGGGCCATACGGCTTCCTCCTAGTTGGTCATTTTTGCTGTACAGCTGAAATAAGCATTTCAATAGAATAAAATAGAATGCACTGAGAGATGTTTATTAATGTACTTAATGTACTTTTATCCTCTTAATCAGAGAAATGGCTTTCTTTTTGATAAAAGATATACACTGATCACAAACCAGAATATCAAAGAGCTATCTTCTAATCCATTAAATAACATATAGTCTGTGAAATTGTTGTATTGTTAAACTTTGCACTGTATATTTCCATTGAGATTGAACCACTTACTGTATTTTACATGATTATCAAGTACATGTAATCAAAGGCCGAGTCAAGATGTTGGAATGAAAAGAAGTGTTTTTGCCTAGCTTACTCAGCATACCTACTCCACAACAACCCAGAAAACAGGCTGACTGAACTCTAATCAGGCAAGCCAAGAAAATGCCATAGTGAGTTATTTTCCTAGCCCAAAGAAGCTTAGGAAGGCAGAGACGTCTATAGACACTGCAATGGGGCAAGCCAGGGGTGCAGTATCAAAGATCTGAAGGAAGCTTCTAGTACCTGGGGATGGAAAAGGAGCTAAGGTAGAGCACCAGAGCAGGAAGCACCAGGGAAAAAAGAGATCCCAAAGAGACCCTTGAACTAGTGTTGGGTGTAGGAATGACTGTCCTTAGGCAGTTCTTTTGCTTCTTACCAAGTTCCACGTCACAGACCTGGAATGGTAAGGAATGGTCACAAGCAATTGCAGGACCTAGCTTAAGCTTGAGCAGAGAACCAGTGTGTCTCTGAGCACAGAAGCAAAGCTCAGAAGACTATAGTAGAATAACCAGAGCAAGAGACCAAGACCAAAAGGAAACCAGCTGTTCAGTCACCCTGAATCTGCAAAACCTCTCATTTGGCTAGTAGTATGGTGACTAAGTCCAGCAGCAGTCTGTGGAAACTCAACTACACACAAGCCAACAGCCCCAGACCTGGGTTGGGAACTTACAGAGCTCAGACCAGGAAAGCGGTAAACAGATGATCTCTCCTCAGATAACATGACTTGGAAAAGTACTGAAAACTTGCTTTTGAAAACCTGCTGTGAATGGAATAAAAGCTCAGACCAGGCACTCTCCCACCACCACCTACAAGTGAGCAGAACCTAACCACTAACACAAAATCCAAAGTTGAGAAGGAACCTGGAGGAACGAACAAACAAAAAAGAACCTGACCATAATGAGCTACTCTAGTGACAGGGAAGCTCAAGACTCAGACACAGAAGACAATGACCTGAAAACATCTACAAGCAAAGTTTCAAAGAAAAATACAGATTGGAGAGGAATGTGGGAAGATGGAGGAGTAGGTCAGAAAATTCCAAGCTCTCCGGATTTCCCCCACGAACAAGATAAAACAGCACTTCAGGGCTAACATAGAGCAGTAAAAATAAATAAGCGTAGGGGCAGAACACTGGTCCTCCTGGGACAGTTGGAGAAAATCTGAAGAAAAATCCCAGAACGAGGTTTGGTCCCTGTGAAGAATATCATACCTAGCAAAGCTAAGCATAATCCTGAATGAAAAGAAAAAAACATTTAATGAATTGTCAACCTTTCAGAATTTTGTTAAAAGAAAAAAAACCTGAACTTAATAGAAGATTTGACCTACAAGAGCTAGGAGAAATGTAAGGTACATATGAAAGAGTAATTACAAAGGACTCGATAAGGACAGACCATTTACCTTTTTTATGAGGAAATGTAAAAATGTATGTCTAAGATTGTTATTAGTAATTGGGAAGTTCATAAGAAAGATTGGGATAGACCTGAATATGATATGATTTTAAAAAGTAAGACCATTTAGGAACAGCCAAAAAGAGTAATTATCTTATACAAATGAGGTGGGAGAGGAAGAACTGATGAACCGACACAGAGGAAATCAATGGGGGAGAAGGGCTGGTAGCTCTGGAAACTTACTTTCATTGGGAATGAGTTCAAGAGGGATCTCTCTCTCTCTCTCTCTCTCTCTCTCTCTCTCTCTCTCTCTCTCTCTCTCT
>NW_020944235.1:0-21423 GCF_900497805.2 Vombatus ursinus | reverse complement strand
TCTCTCTCTCTCTCTCTCTCTCTCTCTCTCTCTCTCTCTCTCTCTCTTTCTTTCTTTCTCTCTCTTTCTCTCTCTTTCTCTCTCTGTATACACACACACATATACACACACACATATACATACATACATATATATCTATGTCTTCCAAATTCAGAAAGAAAGAAAAAACTAAGCGGATAGGGAGAGAGGAGAGGATAAGGGAGGTATCTTTAGAGGGGTGGTTGGGGTAATAGGTTAAAGGTGGGTATAGAAGGGTAAGTTTAGATTAATGGGAATGAGAAGATAAGGGAAGGATTCTTGAAGGCAGGGTAGGTTAAGGTTAAGTAATAAGGCAGGGTAGCTGGTAGAAGTAAAGTAGAGGACTCAGGGATAGGAAATAAGACATATGCACAAACATAAAATAAAGATCAGGAATAGAATTTGTTAAGGAAAAAGGAGCAAGGGTGGTAACCGTGATCTCAGAAAAAGTTAAGGCTGAAATAGATTTAATCAAAAGAGAAAAATAGGAAACCTACACTATATGCCAGCCATATTCATCAGTGTCATTTTGGACTATTTAAAACAGACAGTATAAAGTTGGAATATTGCTGTGGTGTAGGAAATGATGGGTTGGTGAACTTTGAAAAATATGGAAAGAATTGGACTTATGAAGGAAGAGGTTATTCACCCTTAGAGAAACAGAGAACAAATAAGTATAGTACAATTTTACATAGATGTTTATGAATGTATAGGTCTATATATGAGTATGATTATAGATATCTAAGTATATGTATGTCCTGGGGTATGTGTGTATATATGTGTATCTTTGTGTGTATGTATATGTATGTGTATTTGTCCTTAATTATAGCCTTCTGGGGGGGGATGGGAAACAAGGAGGGAAAAGAACAAAATAAAAAATGCACAGCAGAGAACAGAAGAACTTAAAAGGAAGCAAAGAAATGATGGACAGCTCTCAACACAAGTTGTAGTATTTATTATATAGGCTTTCTTTAAATGGAAATTTATTGCTGTATATTTTGAATCCTCTCTCACATTCTGCTGTGCACATGGCCATGCTTTTTTTTCTTTTGTTTTAGTATTTAAGTTTGTTTCTTTTTTTTTCTTTTCTTATTTTGTATTTAAGTTTAAAATAAAAAACTTACAAAAAAGAAAAAAATACAGATTGGACACAAGACCAATAGGAATTCCTAGAGGAGGTAAAGAAGGAGCTAAAATTTATTTTAAAAAATTTTGGCTTTCCAGCAAAATCTCTGAACCCCTTCTCAGAATGTTTTTAAATGTATAAAATAAAATACATAGGATTATAAAGAAAACTAGTTATACTGAAATACATTTATTAATTTTTTTGAATACACAAACCTAGCCATGTTAAGAACCTAGGTTTTAAAGCTTTACTTTATTACATGGATCTTTCTCTATACACTGGCAGTTTTGTTATTGTTGTTAATCTTGATTCCTTTACCTAAAGAGTTCTTCATTGTTTTGATGAATATGCCTGTAAATATCACCCAAGTGTGATCACTGGGACACAACTCCGAGGAGGTTTATATTTCTTGGAATATATAGACAAAGACCTTGCTGGTTGTTTGGTGTTCATACCTGGGGGCATGTTTTGTCACCTGTTTTGTACTAAATGTTTTAACCAATCTTTGTAGCCTCATAGGAAATTATTCACCTTTCTGCATTCTGATGTTTTTGGGTATACTCTAAAGCTCTGTCCTGGGCCCTCTGATCTTTTCTCTTTATACTATTTTACTTGATCTCATCAGCTCCCATGGGTTCAGTTATCTCTATGCAGAGGCTTCCCAAATCTATAAAATCTGGCCACCACTCTTTCCCTGACACAAGATATTCCGTCTCCCATCTCCATGCCGTTTCATGGACTTTCCCATATTCTTTGAATGCATTAATTCTTTATTTCTGACTGACAAAGTCCCTCTCTTCTTTTAAGATGCAGCTCAAAGCACCATCTGCTGAAGTCATTGTGCTCCCCCTACCTGCTAATCCCTTTCCTCACAAACTATCTTGTATATAGCTACTTTGTATATATTTATACATATCCTCTTTATATTTATGCTTTGTGTGTGTGTGTGTGTGTGTGTGTGTGTGTGTGTTTCTCCCATTAGAATGTAAGCAAAGGATTCACCACATTCCTCCAAGAGCACTGACACAAAGAGGCAGTGGATAAAACTGACAGGACTTTTCAAATGAGTCCTTAGCCAAAGAGTCTCCTCTTTACCACATGGTTAGGTAACCAGAAGAATCTCTTATAGAATGTCCGTACATGATCTACAATTTCTCCAGAGCACTTACAATGTTATTTGAGAAATGAGGCCTTTTTAGAGAAACTTTCTATAACAATTTTTCCCAATTTCCTACTTTCCTTCTAATCTTGGCTATATTGGTTTTGTTTATACCAAACCTTTTTTGAGTTAATGCAATAAAAATCATCTATTTTACTTCCCATGATCCTCTCTATCTCTTGTTTGAAGATTAATGGGTTCAAACCTTCAGAATATGTGTGTGCGCATATATATACATATTATATATTATATATATATATACACGTACATACACACATACAGATGGATAGATAACACTGTGTGAGATGATTTTTTTTTTTACATTTTCATTTTTCATCTGGCTGTTTAATGTTCTTTTGCTATAATCTTTCCATGGAAGATCTTCTCTGATTAGTAGTAGGAAAGCCAGGCCCACAGCTATTTCCAAACTGACTGGAATATCTTCTTCTAATATGTTTATGGTAACGTGTCTTGTGGAAATAAAGGTTGCCATTAATAGAAGACAGACATCGTGATGCAGTAGATAGTGACATGAAGGCAAGAGACCCAGCTTCGAATCTCACCTCAGATACTTGCTCACTGTGCAAACATATGTAAGTCAATTAACCTCTCCGAGCCTTGGTTACCTCATCTATAAAATAGGGAATGCAGTAGCTACTTTACATGGTTGCTGTGAGCAAAGAAATTTGCAGATATTATGTGAGGCAATAATATTTATAGCCCTCCGCTCCAATAAGTAAAACCTAAGTGTTTATATGACATTCTAAAGTGAATATAGCACTGGATTTGGAGTCAGAGGACCTGACTTTGAATCCCAGCTCTGACACTTATTACCTTCATTTAACCTCTGTGAGCTTTAGTTTATTCATTTGTAAAATGAGGAGGTTGGACTAGGTGGCTTCCAAGGTTTCTCCCAGCAATAGATCTATGATCTCTTTATCTGAGTTATTTTTGCCAGTATACAGATGTGGTCTTTGTTACACATTTAATTCTCAAGATGTTCAGCATGATGGCTATGGATTGCAGATCTTGTCTCTGAACATCTGAAGCATCTACACATACTGTTAGAAAAAATAGGTGACTTTGATAAGGAGATGACATTGGATGATGGGAAGGGTTGAACTACTAAACTCTAATTTTGCTTCTCTCTTGTCCACCAACTCTGAGATATTGTGGAATACTATACAGGTTAAGTTATGTAAACTTCATGTAAAATTATTTCTTTGTAGAACCCTAAGTTGATCCTAAGAAATTCAACAGTTGGTACACATATTTCAGTAATAGAATCACAGAGCCTTATAGTGGAAAGGAACCTCACAGGCCATATAATGTAATCAATACTTGAACAAGAATATCCTTTCTGATACACAATTTGGGGGAGCTCAATGTCCAATTTTTGACAGCTCTAATGTCTGAGAAGTTTTTCCTTCAAACTGACATCTACTTAACTGCAGCTTAGCACAGTGCCTGGCACATGTTAAGTGCTTAATAAATATTGATTGATTGATTGATTGAGCCTCCAGCATTCCTTCTAGTTCTGCCCACTTGGGCCAGACAGAACCAGCACATTTCCTCATCTGCATGGCATTGCTTCAGATGCCTAACAACAATTCTGTTCCTCTTAAATCTTTTGTTCACCAAGCTAAATATCTGTAATCCTTTCAACATATTCTCATATGGCATGAACTTGAGGCCCTCAACCAAATTTATCTCTCAAGAATAGACTCAGTAAAAGAGTTTAATCCATTTATTACACATCTGCTCTGTGCCAGGCTCATGTGAGTTGCTGACGATACAAACACAGTAATGAAATAATCCCTGATGTCATGGAGCTCACATGGTATTGGAAGGAAATAAAATATATACATAAAATTACAAAAGAATAATTTTTAGGGGAAGATACTAGCAACTGGGGGAATTAGGAAAGGTCTCATGTAGGAGGAGTCACTTAAACTGAGTTTTGAAGGAAAGAAGGAGTTCTGAGAGGCAGTGATTAGGAGGGCATTCATTCCAGGCTTGGATGGAAAACCTGTGCAAACACATACAGATAGAAGATGGAATGCAATTGTCTAAGGACCACCTAGCTGAATTTGAAGTTGGAAGGTAATGATTTTTTTTTTAACAATAGCAAACTCTTGAATACTCTTTGTCTGCACAAGGATTACTCACACTGACAAAATCACACATCCTTGAAGTATTATGTATATAGTCTACAATTCTATAACAATCTTCTGATCTAGGCAAACTGATCTTATTGACCCCCCCCCCAAACATGTCTTGTTCATTCTCCATCTTAATGCCTTTACTTATGGTTTAGCTCCCTACCTGATATGGTCTTCCTTTTTCTCTATAATTACCTGAATTCAACCCATCCTTCAAAGCTCACACCTTTTTCACTTGAAACTTTGGGTAATGGTTTTAAGCCCATTAGTACTAACTGTTGTTTGAAGTCCTACAACACTTATTTGACACTCACTCACGTACTGCGTTGTATTACTTGACTTTTCATATGTGACTACTCTTCAAGGGCAAAAATTGTGTCTTCTAGTTTTTTTGTATTCCCTAGCATATCTATCATAATTGGAGCCACACAGAGGGCTGTCAATAAATACTTGTGGAATGAGTGGATTGAGCCAAGTGGATGCGCTCTTGAACCTGTCATAAATCTCAGCCAGGATCTTTCACTTGGCTCTTTTAGAAGTGTGTAATGTGGATTGTGGGGAACAAAGCTCTAGTTTATACCTCTCTTTTTCAAGGGCAATAAAGCATATCACACTGCTAGATCTAAGTTAGATCTGCCTCACAGAGTGAAGACTGAGGGAATGTAGATGTCATCCTTAGAGAAACTGGACTTCATTTTCTCTTCTTCAGTATTAAGAATGAAAACCATAGCTGAAGCATTGGTTTTGTTTTCTCTATAACATTCCAAGCCTGTATTGACTTCACTTAGAGCATTTGAATATTTACACATCTTGAAATTTCATGCCAACAAGCTAATTATGTCTATTGAATTCAAATAAAAATAATTATCATATCAAGATCACGTATTCATTCTGTATTGCTTTTTCCTTTATTTCTATTATAAATAATATGATATTTATTCCTCTTATATGCTGCTTTGAGATAGTTGAGTCCCTCTTAATAGTTCAACATGATTACTTTTGCTCTACAAATCCTATCATGCTCATTTTGATTTTACTTTGAATTATACTGCTTGTAATAGATTATTGCCCTACAACAGTAGAGAGCATTGGTTCAGCTTAATACAACTGAAAAAGGAGAGGGGGAAATGCATAGCTCTCTGACCTAGATGTTGAAAATTTTAGAGTCAGCTCTTTTTGGAAACACGGTCATTAAATTCTTTTAAGTTACTATAATGGTAGGTTTTGTTCTTATTCAAATTGTATCCATCATAATCCCACAAAGTTTTTCTTGTTTTCCCTCACCCTCATTGCTCCCCCACCTCCATCATTCGTCATCTTTTGACATTGGCCATGGATGTCTATTCACATAATTCAACCGTACATTTTGTTTCACTACATAGTTCTATAACTATGTCAATTCCCTGAGGACTCCTAAGATCCTATGGCCTCCTTCGAAGAAATGGACACAGCAACATTAATCTTCTATAAGAGGTTACATGAAAAATCTCTCTTTTGTCTTCTCAGATCTTGCTGGTAGGAACAAAATTATTAGGGAGGTAATACAAGTAAGAGGACCAAAAAGTAAAACATCAGTTCACTTAAATCAGTTGTTCCCCCATTGTCCATCATCTCTATCAAGAAGAATAGCAACACAATTTCTTTAGGACTATGTAACTCTTTTTTCCTTTGGCCCTTGTAAAATATTTAAGTCCATTTGTACTATACAGTCTCTTATATTGTTACTTTAAGAACATTTATTTTCTATGCTCAAATAACCATTAGGGCCTCCCATGGGGATACTTAGAAATTTAAATAAAGCTGAAACTCCTTTGGTTGTCATTCTAGACCCTTAATAATATAGCTCCAAAAGGGACCCATATGTACAAAAATATTTATAGCAGCACTTTCTGTGGTGGCAAAGAATTGGAAATTGAGGGGGGATGCCCATCAATTAGGGAATGACTGAACAAGTTGTGGTGTATGAATGTAATGGAATACTATTGTGCTATAAGAAATGATGAGCAGGTAGACTCCAGAAAAAACCTGGAAAGACTTATATGAAATGATGCTGAGTGAAGTGTGCAGAACCAGGAGAACATTGTACACAGTAACAGTCACATTGTGAGATGACTAACTTTGATAGACTTAGCTCTTCTTAGCAATGTAAGGATCTAAGATATCTCCAAAAGTCTCATGATGGAAAATGCTGTCCACATCCAGAGAAAGAGCTATGGAGTTTGAATGCAGATCAAAGCAAATTATTTGCTCTTTTTTTTCTCTTCTGTTTTGTTTCTTCTTTCTTGTGGTCCCTCCTATTGGTTCTAATTCTTCTTTACAACATGACTAATGTGAAAATATGTTTAATAGGAATGTGTATGTAAAGCCTATATCAGATTGCATGCTATCTTGGGAAGGGGGGGGCAAGGAGGGAGGGGGAGAAAATGTAAAACTCAAAAGCTTATGAAAATGAATGTTGAAAACTAAAAATAAATTAATTAAATTTTTAAAAAAATGTGGCTCCAATTTACCTTTTCTCACACCAGTCCTCTTTACATATTCTGTACTTTAACTGGAAAGTAAAGGCACATAAGCATGTGAGTAATGAACATTTATTAAATACTCACTGAGTCAAGCAATATCCCAAACCGTTGGAATACAAATTTTAAAAAGTAAGACAATCTCTGATCTGAAGTACTTAGCATTCTAATTAGGACTGATACCATACAGTTGCAAAGGAGATGGAAGTGCTCAGTGGTTCTTCTGGTTAAGTGACTGGAAAACTAGTAAAGTCTTGGAGTCCCAAGAGGTTACCACGTCAGGTGGCAATACTATGAGGTCCGATGTGTTTATCAAAAGCACATAATAAAACCTAGTGGTCCTCTGTTTTACCAGAACTGTAGTTGGTGACTTCTTGCTCAGCTAAGACACATAAGTGACCATGTCTACCCTGTAGCCCAGAGAGTAGAGGGTGTGAAGGTGGTGGTACCCAACCCACATTTTTTACCAACCCTGTGCCAGAAATGCCCAATCATCGATCTCAGTCAGATTTTGATCTGCCCTTCAAGACCCAGCTCAGATGTCAACTCATCCAGGAGGCCTTCCCTGATCACCCTAAGTGGAAGCTCTCTTGCTTCTTAAGGCTTTTGTACCTCTCATACACATTTTATTTTGTATTATATTGATTTATGCCTGTATGCTAGCTTGTAAGCTCCTTATGGACAAAGACTTTCTAATTCATCTCATAATAATATCCTACTCAGTGCCCAACGTAATGCCCTGCATTCAATTAATAAGCATTTACTAAATGCTTACTATGTGCCAATCACTGGACTGAGCACTGGATATAGAAAGGGAAAAACAGTCCCTACTTAGATTCTTTTTTTTTTTTCTTTAAATAATGTTTTACTTTTTTCTCCAATTACACATAAAGACAATTTTTAACATTCATTTAAAAATGTTGAGTTCCAATTTTTCTCCCTACCTTCCTTACCTCCTCTTTCCCTGAGACAGTAAGCGATTTCATATAGGTTATACATGTTTAGTCATGCAAAACATATTCCCATATTAGTCATGTTGTGAAAGAAGACATAGACCCAAAGGAAAAAAAAACAAACACAAAAATACAGAAAATGAAAAATGGTATACTACAATCTGCATTCAGACTCTATTGGTTCTTTCTCTGGAGGTAGCATTTTTCATCATGAGTCCTTTGGAATTGTCTTGGATCATTGATTTGCTGAGAATAGCTGAGTCCTGCATAGCTGATCATCAGACTGCATTGCTGTTATTGTGTACAATGTTCTGATTATGCTCACTTCACTTTGCATTACTTCATCTAAGTCTTTCCAGGTTTTTCTGAAACCAGCCTGCTCACCCTTTCTTATAGCACAGTGATACTCCATTACAATCATATAAAACATCTTGTTTAGCCATTCCCCAATTGATGGGCAGTCCCTCAATATCCAGTTCTTAGCCATTACAAAAAAAGCCACTATAAATATTTTTGTACAAAAGGAGCTTAAATTCTAAATGAGAGACAAGTAAATAAAGAGGTACATCCAAAATACACACATGCATACATATATAGATGGAAGATAACCTTAGAGGGGAAGACCCTAGTAGTTGGGGGGACCTGAGAAGATGGAATTTGAGCTGAATCTTGGAGGAAGTCAGTTTCTAAGTTAGAGGTGAAGAGGAAGAATATTCCAGCCATAACCAGTGCAAAGGCAGAGTTGGCAAATGAAATGTTGCGTGCAAGAGGGCCAGTGTTGTGGGATTGTGGAGTACATGGAGGGGAGTAAAGTGTAAGAAAATTAAGAAGGTAGGAAGGGACTAGATTGTGAAGAGCTTTCGATGCCAAACAAAGGAATTCATATTTGATCCTGGAGGTAATAGAAAGCCGCCAGAGTTTGAATGCGTGTGGGTCAGGGCATGATATGGTTCCACTTACGGATAACCAATTTTCTGTTATGTGGAGGATGGATTACAGTGATGAGACATTTGAGGCGGGAAGATCAATTATTAAGTATATCCAGTAAGTGTTTAATACATGTTTTTTTAATTCGTAAAATTAAATCATTTTTCTCTATAATAAAGGACTTAGAAGTACTCTACGAGGTTTATTTTAAATGTAGGTAGGAATAAATATTCATCTACAGGGTGAGATTTGAAGGACCCTGAGAATTCAATTAAATTTAACAAGTGTTTATTGTCTCCTATGTCCAAAACCCTGTGGTAAGCACTGGTGACTTATTTAGTTCCTTCCCTCCACGGCTTCCTAACCGTGGCCAACTTGACATCTACTAGTAGACTCAGCCCTGCCCCCACGCCAATTCTGACTTTAGGCAAGGTGGGATTCTGCTTTAGTAACTCTCTAATTCAGTTTTAGGGGAGGTTTCCTCTAGTATTGTTGTAAATAGCAGCACTCCACATCCACACCCACATATATAAGTTAGATCTTACCCACACTAGGAAGGGTTTCAGGCTTAAAAAGCTTAATTGTATATGAAGAGGAGAACCTTAGAACAAAATTGTCTCCAGTGCACACACTGTGTTTGTACCTTTTTCCCTAGCTATTCATCTTTGTAAGATTCTCAGTGATTGTGGTAGGAGGGACTGATGGAATTGAAACTGAGCACCCTGAGGCAAGATAGAATGATTTCCTGAGGAAAGGGGATCTTGAATCAAGGATTATCAAATAGGAGAGGGAAGACTTCTTCCAGCTCCTGCTTGGAGGTTATAACTTGAAAATTAAGGCTCTGAGTTAGTCAAAGGAAGAGGCTTCTACTGATACTAAACTAAGGGATAAGCTCTTCTAGCTGAAGAGCCCACGCTGCCAATCCAGTGGGTGATGGTAGAAAAGACTACAATTACCAATAGACAAGTGACCCCAGGAAGTACAGTGGATCACTTTGCACCCTGCGAAGATACCAGCAACTGAACAACCTGCCTTGTTCAACCCAGCAGCATCTACTCAAGAGTAAAACAACCTGCCCAGCCCCTTTTTAGCAGTCAGTGTCCAGTGGCAGCAGAACCTACGTGGCATCATGTGACAGTAGCTGCCCAGTGACTGAACAGTCTGCCATATCCACAGCAGTGTAGCAGCAACCAAGCTTGGTGAGGGACCAGCATAGGCAACAAGTGAACTGCTTGATGAAGCTTAGCAGTGAATTGATCTGTTTGCCTCAGATACCTTGCCCTACAAGGAACAAGTCCCGCTAAGCCCCCTTTTCAGTGGATATATTGTGCCCTTTGAGCAGACAACTCAACTGAGCAGTAGAACAAATCATCTATTGTCTAGCAGCCAATATGGTGAAGATTCTCTTGAAAATAAAAGTGATGTGAAGGCCCTAGAGTTCTGGAGTTGAGTTTCTTGATAACTTGTGTTCCTTGCATATGGGACTCATTATCATTGTACTTTAAGTACATGCCTAATTGATGCCGTGTATATTTGTGGAAGAGTGTGCTGTGGGGTGATGCGGGGAAATGTTTTGTAACTGCTCTTCTTTCTATGTCTTTGCTAAAGAACTGAGCCTGCAGGCTGATTTTTAACAGGAAGCTCACTGGTGGGGGCAATAAGCTAATGATGAGTACTGTTACCACTATGGTTACCCCCAGAAACATTAGAGTTAGTAGTAGTAGTCACCTTTTTGAGGACCCAGTCTGCTTGTGCCAATTCAAGTAGGGTGAGTAAAGGGTGGAAAGCGGAGGAGTTATTATACTAAGCTTTTATAAAATAAATCACTGATTATACAGAAGAAAAGAAGCTTACCTATTAGGTTCATAAAGAGGCAAAATCTCCACTGAGAAAAATTTCAGATTTATGTTAAAATGTAAGATAAAATTAAAACTGAGCTATTCTAAACTAATATTCTCCTCTTTATACTTTGTTTTTTTTCCATCAAAGTTTTTGGATTAGAATTGAAACAAAACAATCAATTTAACTGAACTCTATGTTTAATATTTTGTGATTTTATACTAAACAATTACATTCAGAAGCAATTACCTTTTCTTGCTTCCTAGCACACTTTACCAGGTTATTGCATTTTCACCCTTAGATGAATGATAATGTAGGAATTTGATTATGAATATAAATACTAAGGCCTCAGTTTTCACATGGTTGTACTCTAAGTACCTAGAATTAGATGGAACAAAAGAGTGTAGAAATATGCTGGGAAATAGGGTGATATACATGGTACATAATTAGCCCATGGACCATTTCAGTCTACATTGAGAAAGGGATACTTGGTACTCAAATACTTGGTTGTATTTTATGATTTCATTAATGTGAGTCTTCTTTCCTCTACCAGAATACCTCATTTTATTGCACTTTGTTTTATTGTGCTTCACAGATATTGTGTTTTTTTACAAATTGAAGGTTTGTGGGAACCTTGAGTCAAGCAAGTCTATTGGCACCATTTTTCTAACAGCATGTGCTCATATCATGTCTCTGTGTCACATTTTGGTAATTCTTGCAATATTTCAATCTTTTTCATTATTTTTTATACCTGTTGTGGTGATCTGTGATCAGTGATCTTTGATGTTGCTATTATTATTGTTTTGGGGTGCTATGAACTACATTCATAAAAGATTTTGAACTTAATAAATGTTACATGTATTCAGACTGCTCCACCAACCAGCTGTTCCCTGGTCTCTCTCCCTCTCTTTGAGCCTCCTTATTCCCTGAGACACAATATTGAAATTAGACCAATTAATAACACTACAATGTCCTCTAAGTGTTCGAGCGAAAGGAAGAGCCAATCAATGAGGCAAACTTCATCATTGTCTTCTTTTAAGAAATTACTATAGCTATCCCAACCTTCAGCAACCATCATCATCTAGGCAAAACTCTCCACCAACGAAAAGATTATGATTCGCTAAAGGCTTAGATGATGGTTAGCATTTCTTAGCGATGAAGTATTTTTAATTAAGGTATGTACATTTTTAAAAATATAATGCTATTGCATACTTAATAGACTACAATTTAGTCTCAATATAAGTTTTATATGCACTGGGAAACCAAAACATTTGTGACTCACTTTATTGCAATATTTGCTTTATTGTGATGGTCTGGAACCAAACCCGCAATATCTCCAAAGTATGTGTGTAATTGAAAGTGTTTTCCATCTATGCCTGCCCATCTCATGTGCCTCTTGTCCATATACTCCTGGGATTTTCCTCACTTTCTCTTGATATTGCAAATATCCTCATGGAGCACATGAGGTATTCATCAGTTATCCTGGCCGTACGGCCAGCCCATCTTTTTCGTTCATATGTTTCTTTAATGGCATTCTTTACTGTGTTTTTCTTTAATCATTCACTGTCTCTCTAGTGTTGTAGTATAATCACACTCATCAAACACAATTCTATTGCCCTTTGGGTTCTTCTAGGACTGCATGTATCCCATGCTGCACAAATGCACAATAAGTAAAGGATATCATCTACAAAATATTTGATCAAAAACGCAAGTGGATGAGTAATGTGGCAAAAGGGAATGAACACATGTAAACAGTCCGATTGCTGTACTGGTACCCTCCAAAATCTGAAAAGATCTAGAGTGGGGCTTCCAACATTTTTGGGCAGGTCTTCCATCGAGGATCTATAGGAGAACATGGACAGGAATCTCAGGAGATGAGAAGGCAGAATATGTTATAATCTGTACCAATTAAGAAAATACTCGTACCGTTGAGATAATCAGGCCATTTGAAGTATCAGAAAAATAACTATACTATGCTCATAAAGGTTCAGGAGAGAATCAGTGATGAAGAATTCAGTATAATGTGAGGATTCTACATGCATTAAGCCAACTCAGCATTGTTGACATAGCAGTTTTACCTTCTTAATTAATAACAAATGTATAAAGTTAGCATTATTATAGGGACAACTTTGCTGTAGGATGATACCATTAATCCCCAAAACACTAACATTAAAGTAATAGTACTAGTGGGACCAGGCCCGACTGTGGAAGTGCTTTGGGTGTAGGGGGGCAGCTAGCATTGTAAAGTATCAAGAGGTTGATCTCTCCTCTAGAGACTGTTAACTTCTCAATATCTAGCCACCTAGTATTTTCTGTGTGAGGTGATATCTGTCCCTTCTAATTCTATTGTTATTGTGCAGTTGCAATAGTTGCAATAATTCTAGTGTTATTCCACAATAATCTCCACATGTCCTAAAGTCTTTAGAGGAGTAGCCAACTTTTCAGTTAGCAGCATTTATTGAGCACATAAGATACTGTGACACTGTTGAGTTGCTAGTAGGGTAGAAAGAAAAGGAGATGGCTTTTTAAAACTTTCTGCACTGGCATATGAGGAAAATACCATAAATTGAGTATTCCTAGATGTCAGCAAAGTATTTGGCAAAGTGTTTCATAACATCTTTGATGGGGAAATGTAGAACCAATGATAGTACACTTAATGCAGCATTAAACCTTATAGCTCACAGCTGTTTTCCAGGTCAAGTACACAGTTCAGAATGCCTTGGGTAGAGTGACAACGTTACAGTATTCCTTTGTTGGAATGAATTCCTTCTCACCATCCGTCTCAGTCTCGTAAAATTTGATTCTCTTTCTAGGGCTGGAAGCTTCACCACTATGTCCAGTATAGTCAGTCAGTCAATAAGCATTTATGAAGCACTATTTATGTGCCAGGCACTGGGATAAGTTCTGGGGATACAAAGAAAAGTAAAAGATAGTCCTTCTCAAGAGGATCACAGTTTAATGGGGGAGACAGCTGGCAAACAATATGCAAATAAGATATATACTGGATAAACTGGAGATAATCAACAGAGGAAAGGCACTAGAATTAAATGTATCAGGGAAGACTTCTGGTGAAAACTGAGATTGTATCTGGGTCTTGTAGAATTCTTGGGAAACCAGGAGGCAGAGATGAAGAGAGAGAATTCTAAGCATGGGAGGAAGACAGTGAAAATGTCTAGAGTTGAAAGATGTGGTGACTTCAGATTTAAGGAGTAGATTGCAAGCATGTGGGTGTAACATGTGAGAAGAGTGGAAAGATAAAGGGGCAGGTTGTGAAAGACTTTAAGTGCTAAACAGAGGATGGGGTTATCTTGTTTCTGTCTGTAGGAGGACAGAGTCTTATTGCCAAGCCTGGCTTGTCTGTGGTGCTGAGCATAGGAGCTTTTGCATCAGCTCATTACTGAAGCCAACTAGCATAGGTAGAAGCTCTGTAATGAAGTTTCATCTCCTGGCTGGCAAATGAAATGTTATTAATCTGAGATGGAACATATATGTTCCATCCCACCCCACCATTTTGGTCTTCATGCTTCGAAATAGCACATATATGTGTGATGCAGTTAAAGTGAAAACCAAAAAATAGCCTCTGTGATGTTTGTCCACTCCCAGAGCCATAACTATGTATTTTGCCAACTAAGCAACCAGCACAACATACACCTTCAGTTGATCAAAGAGGAGTGGGTAGGGGATATTGGGATAAAAAGAACTGAATTCACTGGCTTTTGTAAGTGTAGGGATAACGGTGAGAGAGTAGTATACCCACTCTGCCATCTGATAGCTTTCAGTTTTAGTTGTGTCTTCTTGCTAACTAGGCTTCTAAATGACTGTAAATGCTATCAGCTCCTTATAAATCAGGATTTCTTAATTTTATGGGGTCATGGGCCCCTTTGGCACTGTAGTGAAAGCTATGTACCCATTTTCAGAATAATGTTTTTAAATGCATAAAATAAAATACATAGGCTCACAAAGGAAATAAATTATATGGGAATACAGTTACCCAAATATTTTTAAACAAATCACAGAGTCTATGTTAAGAATCCCTGATCTAAATTCTGTGCCTATTGGACAAAGACTCAGTTGTCTTGTCCTAGCCATGTCTCTGCCTACTCTGGATTTACCAATCCACCTCCATTTTTCCCTGACCTGGTTAACCTGTAAGGTCATCTCACTTACTTAACTAAGGGAGAGCTTAAGATTCTCCCCATAAACCTGTTTCAGAGATCCCCAGACATATTTTGAGAGAATTTTAAAAGAGGACTAGTGCATTTACTTTTAGATCATTTCTTTTTTTAAGTCTTAAGATGCCTTGGACCACATGGTTTCATTTATGTTACTAAACAGTCCAATCTATATTCAAGGTCATCACTATGTATAATCAGAATGAGTAGGTAAAAAGAACGGAAATGCCTCCCTATGGCTCAAATATCTTTCCCAACAGCTTGCCACATAGCCTGAAATTCTATCATTAGAGTCATTATTTGGATTAATACTGTAATATCTTATATTTGTGTGGTACTTTGTAACTTGTTAAATGTTTTTACATTAGTTATCTCTTCTATCTCTACCCTGTGAAGTAGATAGGGTAGATATTTTTATTCACATTGCGGGGAAGTGAAAACAGGTGAAAGACCAGACATGATTTCATTCGTCTCAGGACGCTCAGTATGTGTCAGAGGCAGGACTTGAACCTAGGCCTTGAACCCCAGTCCTGACTCCAAGGCCAGTTATCAATCCAATATTCCACAGTGCCTCTCATTCCCATTTTCATTTTATAGTTGAGCAAACTGAGACTCATTGCCAAGGAGACCTGTTTCAATAACCAGACCCAAGTTCTAATCACTAATAGGTGTACTTGTCATCTTTTACTATTTCCACACAGCAGTATGTCTTTTCTTTATATTTTTTTTAATTCAATCTATTTTAATTAATGGCAAGCATCATAGCAGATAATAGTTAGCAAACGTATTAAGTTCCTATTTATATTTGTTTGATGATCCTTCTGTCGTCATTAAAAATACTGCTTGTTCAGAAAATTATGCATTTTAATTTTCTGGATGTCAGTATTGTTTTTCTAATTAATTAATTAATTAATTTTTAGTTTTCAACATTCACTTCCACAAGATTTTGAGTTCCAAATTGTCTCCCCATCTCGCCCCTCCCCCACCCCAAGATGGCATGCATTCTGAATACCCCTTCCCCTAATCTGCCCTTCCTTCTATTTCTTCTTCCCTTCTCTTATCCCCTTCCCCTTCTATTTTCCTGTAGGGCAGGATAGATTTCTATACCCCATTGCCTATACATCTTATTTCCCAGTTGCATATGAAAACAGTTTTTGTTTTAACTTTTGTTTTGAAATCTTTGGGTTCTGAATTATCTCCCTTCCTTCCTCCCCACCCACCCTCATTGAAAAGGCAAACAACTTGATACAGGTTATACATGTGTAGTCATGCAAAACACTTCCATAGTAGTCATGTTGTGAAAAACTAAGTATATTTCCCTTCATCCTATCCCGCCCCCCATTTCTTCTATTCTCTCTTTTGACCCTGTCCCTCCTTAGAAGTGTTTGCTTCTGATTACCCCCTCCCCCAATCTGACCTCCCCTTTATCATCCTCCTGCTCTCTTGTCATCTTCCCCCGCTATTTTCTTGTAGGGTAAGATAGATTTCCATAACCAATTGAGTGTGTATATTGTTCTCTCCTTGAACCAAATCTGATAAGAATAAAATTCACTGATTCCCTCTCACCTTCCCCCATTTCCCCTCCACTGTAAAAGCCTTTTCTTGTCCATTTTATATGAGATAATTCACCCCATTCTACCTCTCCCTTTCTCCTTCTCTCCATATAATCCTCTCTCACCCCTTAATTTTATTCTCCAGATATCACCCCTTCATCATCAACTCATCCTGTGCCCTCTATCTATCTATCTATACATACATACATACATATAATTTTTCCCTCCCACTACCCTAATACTGACAAAGGACTCATGAGTTATAAATATCATCTTTCCATGGAGGAAAGTAAACAGTTCAACCTTAATAAGTCTCTTATGATTTCTCTTTTCTGCTTACCTCTTCATGTTTCTCTTGAGTCTTGCATCTGAAGGTCAAATTTTATATTCAGCTCTGGTCTTTTCACCAAGGATGCTTGAAAGTCCTCTATTTCACTGAATTTCCATTTTTTCTCCTGAAGGATTATGCTCAGTTTTGTTGGCTATGTGATCCTATCTCCTTTGCCCTCTGGAACATTCTGTTCCAAGCCCTGAGGTCCCTTAATGTAGAAGCTTCTAAACCTTGTGTTATCCTGATTGTGTTTCCTCAATACTTGAATTGTTTCTTTCTGGTTGCTTGCAATATTTTCTCCTTGACCTGGGAACGCTGGAATTTGGCTACAATATTCCTTGGAGTTTTCCTTTGGGGATCTCTTTCAGGAGGTGATTGATGGATTCTTTAAATTTCTATTTTGCCCTCTGGTTCCAAAATATCAGGACAGTTTTCCTTGATAATTTCTTGAAAGATGATGTCTAGGCTCTTTTTTTATCATGGCTTTCAGATAGTCCAATAATTTTTAAATGATCTCTCCTGGATCTATTTTCCAGGTCAGTTGTTTTTCCAATGAGATATTTCACATTGTTTTCTAATTTTTCATTCTTTTGGATTAGTTTTACAGTGTCTTGATTTCTCATAAAGTCACTAGCTTCCAATTGCTCCATCGTAATTTTTAGGGAAGTATTTTCTTCAGTAAGCTTTTGGACTTCCTTTTCCATTTGACCAATTTTGCTTTTTAGGGCATTCTTCTCCTCATTGGCTTTTTGGTCCTCTTTTGCCATTTGGGTTAGTCTATTTTTTAAGGTGTTATTTTCTTCAGTATTTTTTGGGGTCTCCTTTATTTTTTTTTTTAATTTTTTTTGGCTTCTTTTTAAATTTTTTTTAAGTTATACATGTGTAGTTATGCAAAACACTTCCATAGTAGACATGCTGTGAAAAACTAACTCTATTTCCTTTAATGCTATCCCACCCCCCCATTTATTCTATTCTTTCTTTTGACCCTGTCTCTCATCAGAAGTATTTGCTTCTGGTTTCCCTCTTTCCCAAACTGCCCTCCTCTCTATTGTCCCCCTACTCTCTTGTCCCCTCCCCCCCCCCATTTTCCTGTAGGGTAGGACAGATTTCCATACCCAATTGAGTGTTTATGTTATTCCCTCCTTAAGTCAAATCCTATGAGAATAAGATTCACTCATTCCCTCTCACCTTCCCTTGTTTCCCCTCCACTGTAAGAGCCTTTTCTTTTTTGTTTTTTTGTGTGAGATAATTTACCCCATTCTACCTCTCCCTTTCTCCTTCTCCTAGTATAAACCTCTCTCACCCTTTAATTTTATTCTCCAGATATGATCTCTTCATCTTCAACTCACCCTGTGCCCTCTATCTATCTATCTATCTATCTGTCTGTCTGTCTGTCTGTCTGTCTGTCTATCTATCCATACATACATACATAGATATAATTCTTTCCCTCCAACTACCCTAATACTGAGAAAGGACTCATGAGTTACATATATCATCTTTCCACACAGGAATGTAAACAGTTCAACCTTAATAAGTCTCTTATGATTTCTCTTTCCTGTTTACCTCTTCATGTTCCACTTGAGTCTTGTATTTGAAAGTCAAATTTTCTATTCATCTCTGGTCTTTTCATCAAGAATGCTTGAAAGTTCTCTATTTCACTAAATGACTATTTTTTTCCCCTGAAAGATTATACTCAGTTTTGCTGGGAAGGTGATTCTTGGTTATAATCCTCTCTCCTGTGCCCTCCAGAATATTATATTCCATGCCCTGCTCCACCCCTTGGGTCTCCTTTAGCATCACTCTCAGTTTTTCCTCTACTTCTCTTACTTGTGTCTCAAAATCCTTTTTGAGCTCTTCCATGTCCTGGGACCAATTCATATTTTTCTTGGAGGCTTTGGATGTAGGAGCTTTGACTTGTTGTCTTCTTCTGGTTGTATGTTTTGATCTTCTTTGTCACCAAAGTAAGATTCTATGGTCTGACTCTTTTTGTGCTACTTGCTCATGATCCCAACCAATTACATGAGTTATAAACTCTTTGTTAAGGTAGGGGTTTGTTTCCAATGCAGAGAGTATACATTCCCAAGCTTCAGGGGTTTTGTGCAGCTGTTTTCAGAGATACTTCTAGTGACCTGTAAATTTTCAGTTCTTCCAAGGTGCTATGATCAAGGGCGAGGTGTTTATTCCTTTCCTGGTCTGTGTTCTGATCTATGAGTGACCACAAGCACTCTTTTCTGTCTTGGAATTGTGAGGAGTATTCTCTCTCCACAGCCACTACAAGCTCTACCACTCCAGCACTCCTTGCCCCAGGACCACTACCTAGAACTGTGACCCCTATCCAAGCACGGGCAAAGCAAGAGAATCCTGCACCAGCAAAGAGGAGACCCAGAAAATGGGAAAGTGACTTACCCAAGGTCACTCACCTAGGAAGTGGCAAAGCTGGCACCAGACACCAGGGCCCTGCCCATGCTGCTCACTTTCAAGACTGACACTTGGGCTCAGACCAGGAAGGCCTAGAGACATGGCAGGTTTGGGATGTGCTGGTTGAGGCCAGGGCAGAAGGCAAGGCCTCTGTCAATAGCCAGACTGCCTGGGCTATGTTGCCTAGTGGTGGCCCCAGAGCTCAGCCTATGATTCAGCACCAGGAGGACAGCTGGCAGAGGTCCCTGAAGGCCCAAGGCCCAGGCAGCCAACGCTCAGAAACTTCTGAGCACCCCTGGGCCAAGGCACCCCCAAAGGTAGGGATGTAGGAGTCCCCTCAGTGCCTGGCCCCACCCCAGTAAGCTCCCTAAGGCAAACCTACGCCAAGGGGAGAGGCAAGGAGAGGGGTGAGGGAAGAGGTAGAGGCTGGAGGAAGAAGAGCAGTTAGGAGTGCCCAGGATGTGAAGACCATCTAGTCCAAAGCCCTCATCTTGCAGAGGCTGACTGAGGCCCAGGGAGGCAAAGGGATTGGCCAAAGTTTCACGCACAGAATGACCCTAATAATACTGGGGTTCAGGCCTAGAGTGCTGAGTCTCCCAACGACCCTGGGACAGAGATCCTCAGTGACAGTTCCCTCATTGCCTTGCCTTCCCCTCTCCCCACCACGAGGAGAGTCAAGCTTTGAGAAGCTGAGGGACTTGCCTGTGGTGAGCCAGGGAGAGATGTCAGGGGGCCTGGGCCACAGGGCTGCTGATCATGTCTGGAGAGGAGCCAATGCTGAGCCCAATCTCCCAAGGTGACTTTCCTCTTTGAACTGGACCTGTGATCTCCCAGGTGTGGGGAACTCCCAGTGTAGACCCCTCCCCACCAAGGCAGATTGGCAACACACCAGAAACTGACCATTTTGCTAAGGGGCTGGATGGTGGAAGGAGATGGGGACAAACCTATGGTCATGTGGTTGTGGTCATGTCCTCACTGAGACCTCAGGGAGTGGCTGTTCTTTGGGGGCTACAGGTCAAACCTATTCATTCCTGTGCTGTAACATACTGGGGGAGGGGGCCTTCCTGGATGGAGCATCCTCATGAGGAACTTGGGGTCACCTTGCTGAGTTCTACCCTTGGCCTGTGCCTAGTAAAGGGGTCCAGGTGGGGGCCAGTATCCCTGGGCATTCCCCAGCACCTCCCTGCTCCTACTGTCTCCTCTCTGTCCAGGGCCTCTGCCCTAGCTCAGGACAGACATCCCTCCAGATGACCACTGGGATAGAGGAGGCCTACACTGGGCTCAAATCCTCACTCTGGGCACATTTGGCATATATCTGAACTTCAGTTGACTTGACAGCACCTAGAGCCAAGGTGGAGAGGGTGGGGCTGTGGGGGGGGGTCCCCTGGGGTGAAACTTGGATCCCAGGAGAGGTCCAGGGCCTCTTAGCACCAGTGTGGCACGGGGGCAGGCTGAGGACCATGGAGAGCGGGGATTGTGGAAGCCAGGACTGCTGCTGACAAGAAGCTTGGCCCCTGAGACAAAGATCCCTGTGGCTCCACCCACTTTCTGGCTCTGGCCAAGGGGGCCAGGACAAGTTCACACTGCATGGGAGAATGTGAGCCCCTGGCAGCCCCCACTGCATGGCCTCATTGGCAGCCCTCTGCCCACCCTCCCCTTGGGGGCACCAGCTAAGAAGTAGCCACCATCCGGGCCATGCCCCTGCTGCGCAGGCCTACCTGGATGCACCAAGTGGCTACTTGCTGCTTTGCTATGCCGGGTCCCAAAGGATGGGGACTCCCACTAATTCCTGGCTGCCACTTCCTCACCCCCTCAGCCCCACCCTCAACTGGAGGACCCTTTAAATAAAAGAAAAGCACCAAAGGAGCAAGAGAATGCTTTTATTGTCAAATCTACAGAGAAAAGTTATGAGAGCTCAGGAGCCAAATGGCAGATGCTTTACTGGGGGGTCTCCAAGGAAGGCTCTGGGGAGTGGCAGGGGCGGTCACTTGCGAGATAGAGCTGAATTAGGGAGCCTGGAGCGAATAAGATTGGGGATGACTGTGCTGAAGGATACCAGGGGAGGGGACCAGGTGAGGCGGGCTCTAGGACGAGGGCTCAGGTGTCACGGGGAGGGGGCCCCTGCAGCTGCTGCTGCCACTGCCTCCTCTGAGAACCACCCCCACTGGTCCTCCAGGCCTTCATCTTCAGCATCCCTCTGGTCCAGGCTCCACCCCTCTAAGCAGACTTTCCCACAGCACCACCGC
>NW_020944234.1:266870-275206 GCF_900497805.2 Vombatus ursinus | reverse complement strand
TTTGAATAGCCCATAGTTACAAAAGAAAAGAGAAAAGAGATGCAATCCTATTGCTTCACATGCTTGAACTTTCCTCTTCCCTCACCTCCATACCTAAGGATCTTTTGTTCCTTTCAAGGCTCCAGTCAGGTTCTACTTCCTCACATAAAACCTTTCCTTTTCCCTCAATTGTTAGTGTTTTCTCCCTTTTAGTATTTATTTGTATAAATGTCATATTTCCCTCATCTCCTTAGAGTGTCAACTCTTGGAGGGTTGGGATGGTTCTTCATTTTATCTTTGTATCCTCAGAACCTAGCACAGTGCCTTGAACCAAAGTGGGCACTTAGTTACTTGTCAAATTGAGTTAAATTGGCCAATGTAAGGATAATGGCAATGGCTAATAATAGTTCCTTGGCACGATAAATCCTTGAATCCAGATCCTGGACAGCAATCATATAGAAAAAGTAATGAAGTTAGCAACTTTATTTGGTGTCATATTACTGTCATGGAAGCCTTTTGCCTCCCTGTGTCACAACCTCCCCTCACTTATAACCCCAAAGGCAAGAATTCAAATATAGTGGCATAAGACACAATTTAACCTTCCAACTTTCCATCAAAGTTCATGTCTTTCTACTACAAGACTCTGTAGAAGGCCCCATTGAAGTCACTCTCTGTGCTCTTAACAAGTTTTTTGTTTTGTTTTGTTTTTAGGCAATTGGGGTTAAGTGACTTGCCCAGGGTCACATAGCTAGTAAGTGTCAAGTGTTTGGTTTGAGGTCAGATTTGAACTAAGGTCCTCCTGATTTCAGGGCCAGTGCTCTATCCACTGTGCCACCTAGCTGCCCCTGCTCTTAACAAGTTAACTCTCTTCCCATGCTCTCTCTTGTTCACTACTCCAATGCTCTCAGCAAATGAACAAATGAATGAATGAGTGAATAAATGAAAAAAAGGATTTATTGGGGGACAGAGCCAAGAAGGCAGTGACCTGCTTGAACTTTCCCCCAAACCTCTCCAAATACCTATAAAAAATAGCTCTAAACAAATTCTAAAGCAGCAGAATCCACAAAAAGACAGAGTGAAATGAATTTCCAGTCCAAGATAACCTGGATGGTTGATTGGAAACATATATTGCACCAGGGGGGAAAGGAGTGCAGTTTGGCATGGGCACGCAGGCCACAGCGAACCTGGAGCAAGCCTCAGAGGACTGAATCGCGGGCAGCTGTGGCAGTTTCCAGACCTCTCAACCCACGAATGCCAACGACAACTTAGAAGGTCAGTGGGAAAAGTCTGTGACCGCTGTGAGAGAGGAGCTAGGTCTCAGCGGTAAGCAGCTATTTCTTGAGCTTCTGGCACACAGACTGAGGGGGATTCCCGTGGCTGATCAGAGGGGGATTGCAAGGCTCTCTTTGCCAGTGCTGAGGCAGGAATCTCTTGCTTTGCCCTTGCTTGGATCTGGGTCACAGTTCTGAGGGGTGGTCCTGGGGTGAGAAGAAGCACTGGCATGGTGGAGCTGGTTGTGGCGGTGGAGAGGAAACACCTTGTCCCTTATCATACCACCTTGGAAGAACTGAAAATTTGCAGGTCCCTAGAAGTATCTCTGAAAACAGCTGGACAAAGCCCAAAAGCTTGGGACGGCACATTCTCCACATTGGAAGCAGACTCTTACCTTAACGAAGAGTTTAAAACTCAAGTAATTGGCCGGGTTCATGAGCAAGCAGCACAAAAAGTGTCAGACTATATTATCTTACTCTGGTGACAAAGAAGATCAAAACATACAAACAGAAGAAGACAGCAAAGTCAAAGCTCCTACATTCAAAGCCTCCAAGAAAAATATGAGTCAGTCCCAGGCCTTAGAAGAGCTAGAAAGGGATTTTGAGAAGCAAGTAAGAGAAGTAGAGGAAAAACTGAGAGTGATGCAAGAAAATCGTGAAAAACAAGTCAACAGCTTGCTAAAGGAGACCCAAAAAAATACTGAAGAAAATAACACCTTAAGAAATAGCCTAACCCTAATGGCAAAAGAGGTCCAAAAAGCCAATGAGGAGAAGAATGCCCTAAAAAGCAACATTGGCCAAATGGAAAAGGAAGAACAAAAGCTTACTGAAGAAAATACTTCCTTAAAAATTAGAATGGAGCAATTGGAAGTTAGTGACTTTATGAGAAATCAAGACACTGTAAAACAAATCCAAAAGAATGAAAACTTAGAAAACAATGTGAAATATCTCATTGGAAAAACAACAGACCTGGAAAATAGATCCAGTAGAGAGAATTTAAAAATTATTGGACTATCTGAAAGCCATGACCAAAAAAAGAACCTGGACATCATCTTTCAAGAAATGATCCAGGAAAACTGCCCTGATATTTTAGAACCAGAGGGCAAAATAGAAATTGAAAGAATCCACCGATCTCCTCCTGAAAGAGATCCCCAAAGGAAAACTCCTAGGAATATTGTAGCCAAATTACAGAGTTTCCAAGTCAAGGAGAAGATATTACAAGCAGCCAGAAAGAAACAATTCAAGTATTGTGGAAACACAATCAGAATACCACAAGATTTAGCTGCTTCTACATTAAGGGTCTGCAGGGCATGGAATATAATATTCCAGAGGGCAAAGGAGATAGGATTACAACCAAGAATCACCTACCCAGCAAAACTGAGAATAATAGTTCAGGATAAAAAAATGGTCATTCAGTGAAATGGAGGACTTTTAAGCATTCTTGATGAAAAGACCAGAGTTGAATAGAAAATTTGACTTTCAAATACAAGACTCAAGTGGAACATGAAGAGGTAAACAGGAAAGAAAAATCATAAGAGACTTGTTAAGGTTGAACTATTTACATTCATGCATGGAAAGATGATATTTGTAACTCATGAGAACTTTGTCAGTATTAGGGTAGTTGGAGGGAAAAATATATGTATGTATATAGATAGATGGATAGACAGATAGATAGATAGATAGATAGAGGGCACAAGGTGAGTTGAAGATGAAGGGGTTATATCTGGAGAATAAAATTAAGGGATGAGAGAGGATTATACTAGGAGAAGGAGAAAGGGAGAGGTAGAACTGGGTAAATTATCTCACAAAAAAACAGAAAAGAAAAGGCTCTTACAGTGGAGGGGAAATTGAGGAAGGTGAGAGGGAATGAGTGAACTGTATTCTCATAGGATTTGACTTAAGGAGGGAATAACATATACACTCAATTGGGTATGGAAATCTGTCTTACCCTACAGGAAAATGGGGGGGAGGGAACAAGAGAGTAAGGGGATGATAGAGAGGAGGGCAGATTGGGAAAGGGGGTAATCAGAAGCAAATACTTCTGAGGAGGGACAGGGTCAAAAGAAAGAATAGAATAAATGAGGAAGGTGGGATAAGATTAAGGGAAATAGACTTAGTTTTTCACAGCATGTCTACTATGGAAGTGTTTTGCATAACTGCACATGTGTAACCTATATTGAGTTGCTTGCCTTTTCAATGAGGGTGGGTGGGGAGGGAGGAAGGGAGAAAATTTGGAACCCAAAGTTTTAAAAACACATGTTTAAAAAAAAGTTTTCACATGCATCTGTGAAATAAGAAATGCAGGAAATGGGGTACAGAAATCTATCCTGCCCTATAGGAAAATAGAAGGGGAAGGGCATAAGAGAAGGGGGGGGAGAGATAGAAGGGAAGGCAGACCAGGGGAAGGGGTTTTCAGAATGCATGCCATTTTGGGGTGGGAGTAGGGGCAAGATAGGGTAAAAATTTGGAACTCAAAACCATGTGGAAGTAAATGTTGAAAACTAAAAATAAATAAATTTATTTTTAAAAAAAGCATTTATTGAACACTTGCTATGTGTCAGCCTTTGTGCTAAGTTATGGGTATGCAAATAAAATCAATCAAGTCCAAGCAATCAAGGTCAAGTCCTTGACCTCAAAGAACTTATATTCTAATAGGAACTATGAGTTACTAGAGGTCACATAGGCAGCCAGTGGCAGAAGTATATCTTGAACCAGGTCTCCTAACATAGATTCCACTGCTATTGACATTATACCATGTTGCAACCAAGTTCAATGACCAGAAACTTAACAATCTGGAACTTTCAATAAGAATCCCCCCCGCCACTTCCCTGTATTCTACTTTTAGGAGAAATAGGCAAATTATATAAGCCTAAGCTGAGCCAGAGATTTCAAAATAATAATAATGACAATAATGACATTTATATAGAGCTTTAAAGTTTGCAAAATATTTTGCATTACTTATCTTCTTTGAATATCATGCCCTCAGAAGTACATATGGCTGTTGCCATTTTGTGGATGAAGTAATTGAAGCACTCAGAGTTGTTGAGAAGCTTGTTATGACTAAGTAGGTATTTGGGGTCAGAAGAATGATTTGAATGAGGTCTTCTTGTCTCTAAGTTCAGTATTCTTTCCATCATGTCACATTATTTTAATTTCCAGGAACTGTCCTGTGGCCAACACACTAAATTTTATTTACCTTCACTTCATGCTTCTTCATTTCTTTACAATAGCCACTGATATTCAGAATGATGGCACCAAGTCCTCACACTTACTTAAATAATCCAAGAGAGATTAGAATAATTACTTTTTAGGATATTCTGTCTGCTAAAGTAGGTTGTGAGTCAGTCAATTCATTCCAATTCTATAAGCATTTATTAAATACTTCCTAACTACCAGGCACTGTACTTGATGCTGGAGCTATAAAAACAAAGATGAAATAATACTCTCTCAAAAACGGATGGGGTTATATAATTAAAGACAGCTTTAAAAGATTATACATTTTTAAAATATATAATATCTAGATTTTTACTACTTTAATTCTCCCTGAGAATAGAGACTTTGAATGCAAATTGATGCTTTGATGACTTGTTACCAATTTTGTGAGTAGAGGGATTTTAAAAAGTGATAATTGAACAACCTGGAAAGACTTATATGTACTGATGCATAGTGAAGTGAACAGAATCAAGAGAACATTGGGCACAGTAACAGCAATATTGTTCATTGAAGAACTGTGAATGACTTAGCTCAGCAATACAATGATCCAAGACAATCCCAGAGGACTAATGATGAAGCATACTACCTGCCTCCCGAGAAAGAATTGATATTGATTGAATACAGACTGAAGCATGCTATTTTTCAGTTTCTTTCATTTTTTTCTTTTATTCAAGTCTTCTTGTACAAAATGACTAAGATGGAAATATTTTACAGAATCACAAATGTGTAATCCATATTTGATTGCTTACTGTCTCACAGAGGAGGGAAGAGAAGGAGGAAGAGAAGGATAGAATTTGGAACTAAAAACTTAAAGACTGTTAAAAATTGGAAAAAAATGATAGTTGAAAAAAAGGCTGCATATCCCTTAGTTAATTAGAAAATTCTTTGATTTTTAGAGTTAATTGAGTTTCAAAGAAATAATACCATGCAAATGTAAGCATGGTGTTGAAATCAGTATCTCTTAGGTGCCACAGGGAGTCTGTGAAAATTCGTTGGCAGACTTTCTCCTCTCCTCTGGGTGCTTGTGTAAAATCATTGAACTTGTTGGCATTGGGAATTCCACTGAGTGATGAGGCAGTAGAAATCATTCCTGCCAATCCCTTGAGAAGGAACCATTTGAGTAGGGACAGGAGAGAACCTTGGCCTTGACCTCTTCTCCATCTTCACCTTTGGCCAGAGCAGGACCCTGTGTGTTTCAAACTGTCAGTAGGATTTTGCATTTTCAATCTTTCAACAGCATCCTTACTATGTCCCTGGAACAGCTAATGGTAATGTCTACATTGGGACCTAAGGACAGATTGGATATAGATTTAATGCTATGCAAAGACATCATCAGTTTGGGTGGAAACTATGCCATACTTATTGGGAACATCCTGATGACTTCAGCAAAAGACATAGGAGTGGTGAGTTAGCCTTTTGCATATGAGCTTTCTAAACTTGAGTCTACTCTCTCCTGGACTCTGCTTATACTCATGGAAATGTATATCATAGGTTTTGGGATGAAGTTTGTACTAATTATTCTTACCCTACCATATCCCTTTCTAAGAACAAATTATGTATTACTGACTTATTGTTATCAACTTGCTTATCCAGAGGGAAATTTGGGACAGTTGGTCTAGAGGGCATGTGTTACATAAATATCACTTACGGATTTTGGAGTTAGTTGGTGTACTGACTAGAATGCTGAATTTGAAACCAGAAAGACCTAAGTTCAATCCTTTCTTAGACACCTACTGTCTATGTGGCCCTTGCAAGTAATAATATCTAAGCCTCGTTTATTTCATCCGCAAAATGCGGATGATAATAGCACCTACCTCACAAAGTCATAGTGAACATATGAAATAATATACATAAAATGTTGTTTATGCCTCAAAATGCTATAGATATGTGCATGAAAATGATGATGATGATGATGAGGAGGAGGATGTGTAGATAACCGTCCTGATAAGTCTTTGATTCACTGCCTTGTGAGGGTACCTGGATCTCCATAAACCCTGTGAATCATTTTTTTTTTCAGTTTGGGAAAGAGGAATCTGATGTGAGAGTCAGACTGGAAGGTAGATTTTTTGGCCAAAGTGGGACAAAAATTAAGGGAAATGAACAAACAAACAAAACAGAGAGGAAAGAGGTGGTGGTGCCATTGCAGCCAGGAGAAAGATTCCCTGTTTCTCTTTCTGCCCCACCCTTCCAATAGCAAGGTTTATGCCAGGTCTCAATCAGAACAACCACTACATCTTTGACCAGTAATGGGGTTATGGTAGCCTGGGAGAAAGTCTATTTAAGCTCACTGAATACATTCTGATGAAGTTGTTTGGCTGGTGATTTCAGTGTAGGTTTACCTGGAAGACAAATGATATATTATATTCTCTCGCTAATCAATTAATTAAGTGACAGCCTGCTCTTCTGTATGATTGCAGAAAGCCAGAGATTAGATAGGTTTGGCTAGCTATTGCTATGGCAGTACCTTATGTCACTTGAGACACCCTCTCAATGTATGCCTGACAATAGTAATATGTCATATTGGAATTGAGATAATTTAAGAAAATAGAAGAGAGGACATTACTGACAGGATCTTTTTAAAAGAACTGTCTGCAGGGAAATATTTCTAAAGTCAATACCCATAAACAGTAGCGAAAACAAACCAAAAGCATAGGTAACATGTACCAAAGACTAGAGAAGAAAGAATAATATATAAATATAATGGATTATTATTGCTCCACTAGAATGACAAATGGGAAGAATTTAAAAAATGGGAAAACTTGTATTAAGTAATTCAGAGTGAAGACATTGGAACTAAAAATTATATGCATTGGCTACAAATAGGTAAATAACTTCAATAGCAACACAAATGATATTAAATATAAAATGATTGTTCCATGTTTTTTAAAGGTTTATATAATCATCCTTTGTTTCTTTTAACAAACACTAAGAATAGGAATATAGAGGGAGCAAGGTGTGCAGTGGATAGAGCACCAGTCCTGGAGCCAGGAGGACCTGAATTCAAATCTGTCCTCAGACACTTGACACTTACTAGCTGTGTGAGCCTGGGCAAGTCACATAACCTCTATTGCCTTGCCAAAAAAAAGGAGAGGAGTACATAGTTATAAATATATTTCTTTACAATCACTTTTTTATTTCTGTATTTTCTTTTTTGTACTTATTTTAGTACTTTTATCATGGTAGATAAATGTGTTGTCATTAAATGATTATGATTGATCTGTTTGTTGTTCAAATTCAGGTTTTCAAAATAGCACATCTGTCCACAGTTTTCTATGCCAAAGAACATATATGATAATGCAGCTAAGACACTAAATAAAACTTGCCTCTTTATTGGATTCTGATTGACCTTCCAGATAGTTTGAAAGTATTCTGGGTTCTAAAGATCATTATATAAAATGATGGAGTAGCTCATGCCCTTAAGAGAATGAATACTCCCTCTCAAGCAGTATAGTTCTTTTCTGTGTAAGTCAATTTGTGAGAGGAGCATGTGCGGGGGCTGGAGGCTGTTGGTAGCAAGTGCTTTGTCATTCTGCCATGGCCAGGAAACTGCTATATAGGCACAAAGTATGTGTCTACCGTAAATGACCTAATCTAAAAGAAGTTAAAAGGTTAGACTCCTATTCTCTCTTCTAAGTAAAAACACGAAAAGAAGAAGGCTCTGAAAGAGAAAAGAAGACAGCATGACAAAGAGAAGATGAGTTAGCATCTAGTACTAAGTGGCATAAATGACACTTCATATAGAAAAGGGAACTGGAACCTCTGAAGAGGTCGCAGCTGCTGAAACTTTAGGGAATAATGAAGTGCATATACAGATGACATCAGGGGAAAGAGAGAGAGAGAGAGAGAGAGAGAGAGAGAGAGAGAGAGAGAGAG